>NW_025962567.1:0-11959 GCF_017589495.1 Alosa alosa
AGACACCTTTGACCAAAGTGACTTACATATGTCAAATACAAGGGATTATATTGTCCCCGAGCAGGGTTAAAGTTAAGTGCCTTGCTCAAGGGCACAACGGTGGAAGCCGGAATTGAACCGACAACTTTTAGGCTACTACACGCTAGCCCAGCTCCTTAACCACCACGCTTAGCACCACTACGCTTCACGCTAGCACCGCCACATATATGTCTATATGGTTCATACGAATATCCATATTTATTCTGCTAATACACTGCACATATTTATACCTAATTTATATTACTCTAAACCACCTTCTGTAAACCAACTGTATACTACTGTTTACACGTGATATTTCTTATCCTGTCTATGCACCACCTGTCTTTTGTATATCAGATTGCATTTTTTGCACTTCTAGTTAGATGCAAACTGCATTTTGTTGTCTTTGTACTTGTACTCTGCAAAATGACAATAAAGTTATCTAATCTAATAGTGCCAACTATTTGTGTATATTCTGCAAGTAAACTTTACTATCCAACATAAAAGTACCCTTTACAACTTAAAGTAAGGGTAACTCATTTAACAGTAGTAAATACAACTTTGTTTCAAGTAAGCTTTTTTTGCGGGGCATGAAGTAAACTTTACTAGTTGGAAGTAAGTAACCAGAACTTTAAAGTCTTAAGTAAGGATAACTTCTTCTAAGTAAGCATTACTTGTAGACATCAAGTAAACATAACTTGGAAGAGAAAAGTTTTGTTTACTTAACTTATTTAAGGCAACGAGTTTCCACCCTTTTTTCAAGTAACCATTACTTATTATTTTTTACAGTGCATACAAACTGGCTCTATTAAGACTACACACCCTCTTCAACTGCTTCCTCTGCCAAAAACTGTTTCAAAATAAAAGTCCTCATATACTTGGTTAACATTATTATCTTTGTTAACATAGTAAAGCATAACTGCTAGCAAACATTAGAGCCATTCCAACTGTCAGTTATCATCAATCTACCTAAATAATTTAACCATTTAAACTATCCACCTATTTAACTGTTCAGTCATTCCAACTATATTAACCCTCTAGGCGCCACGGTCGAGTTTACTCGACAAGATGCGGTAAGTCAAGTCAAGTCAAGTTTATTTATATAGCACATTTCATACACAGAGGTCATTCAATGTGCTTTACATAAACAAAACCAAACGATAATAACAAATAAAAGCATAGAAGGGCAATATAGTCAAAGAATAGTTAAAAGGTAAAGATCATAATAAAAAGAAAACATAAAACACAAAGGTAAAAATCATTTAAAAATAAAGAATAATTAGTAAAAGCAAAAACAAAGGCAAAAGTAGTAAAAAGTAATAAAAGACAAAGTAGAATAATTATCGAGGC
This sequence comes from Alosa alosa, assembly GCF_017589495.1. NCBI lineage: Eukaryota > Metazoa > Chordata > Actinopteri > Clupeiformes > Clupeidae > Alosa > Alosa alosa. The sequence goes on from NW_025962567.1 coordinate 1,369, forward strand.
AGATTCAGAATTTGTAACTCGCACAGTTAGCAGAAAGCCTGAGAACAGTTTGGTCTTAAGTCTAGATTTAAAACTGGCTACAGTTGGGGCCTTTTAATGTCATCTGAAAGTTGGTTCCACAGTTGAGCCGCGATAGCAGCTAAAAGCTGCTTCACCATGTTTAGTTCTAACTGTAGTTTTACTAGCAGGTTTTTCACCTGGGACCTGAGAGGACAGAAGGGTGTGTACTGCTGAAGCACGTCTGACAAGTATTTGGTCCCTGCTCCATTTACTGATTTATAAACAAGCAATAGTGCTTTAAAGTCAATTCTGTGACTTACTGGAAGCCAGTGCAAGGACTTAAGAATTGGGTAATGTGGTCAGTTCTTTTAGTTTTGTTAGAGTCCCTAGCTGCTGCATTTTGTATCACCTGGAAGCTGTTTAATAGTCTTTTAGGAAGGCCTGTGAACAGTCCATTGCAGTAATCAACCCTGCTGGAGATAAATGCATGAATGAGTTTTTCTAAGTCATGTTTTGACATCAGCCCCTCTGAGTTTGACAATATTTTTGAGGTGGTAAAAGCTGATTTAGTTATCGCTTTCATGTGGCTGTTGAAATTTAGATCACTGTCAATTAATACACCAAGGTTTTAACAGGATCCTTTGCCTTCCAACCCTTTTGTGTCAAGGAGAGTGGCAACCCTAAGTCTTTTCCCTCATTTTACCAAAATATAATTACTTCAGTTTTTCTTTGTTCAGCTGAAGAACATTTTGAGACATCCAGGTGTTGATTTGTTCTATACACTGAGACATAGATTCAAGGGGACCATAGTTGTTTGGTGATAGAGCTAAGTAAATTTTGTGTCATCTGCATAGCTATGATATGAAATCAAATTATTTTGAATGATTTGTCCAAATGGGAGCATATAGAGGTTGAATAATAGTGGCCCCCAAGATCGACCCCGGGGAACACCACAGGTCAAGGACGTTGGTGTTGAGGTACAGTTCGATGGCAACAAAGAAGCTCCTTTCTTGTAGATATGATTTTAGCCAGCTGATAATCATGCCTGTAAATCCAACCCAGTGTTCTAGTCTGTGTAGTAAAATATTGTGATCAACAGTGTCAAATGCCGCAATAAGGTCCAGTAGCACTAGGACTGATGTTTTACCTGAATCTGTGTTAAGGGGATGCCATTGAAAACCTTAATGAGAGCTGTTTCAGTGCTGTGATTTGCCCTAAAAAACCAGACTGAAAGTAATCAAAAACCCCATTTGATGTTAGGAAGGTGGTTAATTGATTAAAGACTACTTTTTCAATAATTTTGCCAATAAAAAAGGTAGATGGATATGGGCCTGTAATTGTTTAGCATGGAGGCATCCAGGTTATTCTTCTTGAGAAGTGGCTTTACAACAGCTGTTTTCAGTGACTTAGGAAAAGTGCCAGACAGCAATGATACATTTACAATTTGAAGGACATCCATAGCTATGAGGTGAAAACAGTTTTGAAGAAATTGGTAGGCAGAGGCTGGAAATTGGTGTGGAAGGGCTGAGATTCTGTACCGCTTTTTCAAGTGTTTCTCAGAAGTTCATCAAGCTGAACTCTGACATCAAGTTTAGTTTCCCCTCTGTTTGTTGCTGGAAGTTCAGGTTGTTGAATTTGTAATTGAGCAGATATGTTGAGTCTGATTTTGTCAATTTTACCTTTAAAAAAGATGAAAACTCATTGCATTTATTAGTTGAGAGAAGTTCAGGTGCTAATTGTGAGGGGGGATTTGTTAACTTATCAACAGTTGAAAATAGAATACGAGTGTTATTTGAACTTCTATTGATAATGTTAGAAAAGAAAGACTGTCTTACTTTGCATATTTCAGAGTTATATAAAAGGAGCATCTCTTTATGGATTTCATAGTGGATCTGAAGTTTGTATTTACGCCATTTTCTTTCAGTCTTCCTACACTCTCTTTTAGAAGTTTAACTGCTGGATTTTGCCTCCATGGTGCTTTCTGTTTGTCCTTAACTTTCTTGAATTGTAATGGAGCAATGTCATCCATAATGTTTGCCATTTTGCATTAAAGTGATCAAATAAGTCTTCAGAGTCTGACAGTTGACTTGACTTTAGTGAAAGTGCTTGCTCAAAGAGAGCACTTGTCTGATCATTTATGATTCTCCTTTTTACCATCATAGCTGTGTTTTGAGTGTGTGGGGACATAGACACATCAAAGAACACGCATAAAAATGATCAGATAAGGCCAGGTCTTTAACAGCTGTAGAGACATCGAGACCCTTTGTGATAACAAGGTCGAGGGTATGGCTGAGAGAGAGTGTGTTGGCCCCTGTACATGCTGTGTTAGGAGAAAGTATCGATTAGTGCAATGAATTCCTTGGCATAATTGTTTTCAGGATTATCCACATGCAAGTTTAGATCCCCTGATATAATAAGACAGTCATACTCTATGCAAACAACTGATAGCAGATCACCTAGCTCTTCAAGAAAAACTTTAGCTGAATGTTTTGGAGGCCTGTAAATTGTCAGTAATAAAAATCTGAGGAGAAGACTTAATGCATGCACACAGATATTCAAATGAAGTAAAGTCACGAATGTGACTGATTGCACTGAAAAGACGCCTTGAAAATTTGGCTATCCCCCCACCTCTTTTATTTGCTCTGGTAGCACTCAAAAACTGAAGTTTGGGGAGCTGATTCGATGAGAGTAGCAGCACTGTTTGCTTGATCTAACCATGTCTCAGTTAAAAGTAAAAAATCAAGGTTGTGTGTGCAAATTAGATCATGAATTAAGAATGATTTGTTTGAAAGAGATCTGATATTTAGGAGTGCTAGTTTTGTTAGTTTAAGTGTTGGGGAAATATGATCCATGGGGAAATCTGAGGTTGATGTGGTACGGGTAGGAGATTGGACTGGTTTACCCTATAAGCTCGATGCATTTGTGTTCTATTTCTTGTCAATACAGGAATAGAGAATGTCATGGGCTTACTGGGTCCCGCATGTTCTCAAAACTACTGTCAGTACCATTTTATATTGCAGGGACCCTGAGAATATCATGCAATACAGTCATCATATAATTGTCCCCTGCTGCTGCCATCTGTATTTTCCACTGCACATTCCATGCTATATGCCGGCTGAGAAAAATGAACTAAGAGGTTGCTGCTGCTTAAGAGATCCTTCTAAGCGGGAGGGGAGGGGAGGGGGTGGAGGTGCCCTTCGCTTCTTTTGGTGCTAATGATCTTGGGCTAGTAAAACTCTGCATGGCTACTGGTAGCAGTCTCTCCATTCTTGCAGGGAACATCATGTGCTTGGGTGGGGATGGTGATGGGTATTCAGGGGATCCTGTGGAGTTTGAGTGGGTGGTGGGATGAAGGGGTGGGGATGGGGATGGGAGATTAGGGGGGTTTGTGTGGCCTGGGGAGTTTGATTGGGTGGGGACGTGATTGGGTGTGGGTGGTGATGGGAAATCAAGGAGGTTGGGGTTGAAAATTGATCCAGAGTCTCCATCTGCCTGCTGAGGTTCTGGGAAGTTTGTTGCAGATGCTCTGCTTTCAGAATGTATTCCAGTAGTGTATTCCATGTTGTTGTGTCTTTGTGGTGACAAGGAGACGACGGAGGTGGGGAGGGGTATTGGTACTGGTGTTACAACATGACCCTTCCTTTCTGATATCCTCTCAGCAGCTTTGATAGGTGCTATCTCCTCATGCTCATCACATCCATTTGTTTGCTGAGATTCCAGGGAGTTTGACGCCAGTGATTGACTTTGAGTCATTTTAGCAGCACCCATCTTATCTTGTCCAGTGGACATGGCTTGGCATTGTTGAGCTGGTTGTTTATGTTTCTCCAAGGTCTGCATTTCAGTGGAGGCTAGCGGGTGGTTATCAGAGGGCCCCACAGCAGGGGAGGTTGGGCATATCTCTGTTTCAGCCTTTGCAGAGTGTTTTGGTTTAGCTGAGTTATTGATGTCATCCGCTTGTTCCGTCTGTATGGCCACTGAGCGCTTATCAGAGGCTCGGCTCAAGGTTGGCAGAAAAATGTTGGGTGCAGGAGAGGTGATAGTATTCGGGTTAAGATCTTGGCCCCAGTCCAACTCAGCTCTGTGCTATTTGGTCTGAAGTATTCCCCTGGGCGATTCCAAAAAAGGTTGAAATTGTCAATAAAATTCATCCCAACTGAAAAGCATGTTTTGAGCCAGGTGTTTTAAACTGAATAGTCTGGAAAATACAAAGCTTCCCTCTGCTGGGAGTGGGCCACTGATGAAAATTGTATTCCAAGCTCATATAGGGCCGAGAAAAGTTCCTTGAAATCTTCTTTGACATACAGCTGTTCTCTGTAGATGTCATTTGCTCCAACATGCACAATGATGCTTTGATAGTTGCATATTTTGACACCAGTTCTGCAAGCTTGTTTTTGTGTCAGACACTGAAGCATTTGGGAAACAACATACAATCATCCTTTCCTCATTTATATGTCTCACAGCAAAGTCGCCTAGAACGAGGGTTGTGGGATGAATAGGGTCGAGTGCTGCTTCTTGTCTGTGCCCATCTTTTCTTTTGTTGTGGTTTGATCGCTGCCTGCTTTGGGTCTGTTCCCTGGGAAATTCCTCTCTCCCGTCCGGAGGCATTCAAATCTGTTCCATAGTGTTAGGGGCTGTGGGCTTCCCTTAGGACCACAAGCCCTGTAGTAGTTTGCTGATCTGTCTGTATTTCTGATACTGAGGCCTGAAGTTAACATCTGAATTTACTGGTGTTGAGGTAATTACAGTTCTTGTATTACGTTTTTGTTTTTGGTCTGGCACCTTGCCTGTGCCAAGGCTCTGTACTCACATTTCCCTTTGTGAGGTCGATGCATTCATCTGCTCTATTAGCAGTGATATTAGACTGCTGGGTTACATTCTCTGCATTTCCAGTAGTTGCTGTACTCACTTCATGAGATGCCTCTCATTAGTTCATCTGTCGTTGATGGAAGGGCATGCATCTTTGATTCCAAAGTAGAAATCCTCTGTTCTAGCTCAGTACATTTTCGCATGATCTCCTGGGTCTCTGGGAGGAGGGCGATTTTGTTTTAATCCAACTTCAAGGTGAATTGCCGTTCAGTTTTGCTCGTTGACTTGGCTGGCTCATTTAAAGTAAAAAACTAACCACTAAAGTTTCAGATTTAAATGTACTGGTTTCACTGTCTTTGCTAAACTAGCTTGTAAAATGAAATAAAAGAATGAAAAAGAGTGGAAATTGCTAAAAGGATAGGTGAAGCAGGAGCAGTGTGAAATGCGTCCTACTCGCTTGAGTTATTCAGCGGTACTGAATAAAACGGCCGATTTAGTCAAATAGGGTGTCATATTTCGTTCGACCTCCACTCCACTAGATGGCAGACATGTCATCATCGTCATCCCCGAAGTCGAAAAAACGGCATGCTTTAAACAAAACTTTCTAGCTACAGCGCATTGAATCAGTGCGTGAAATACCGGAGCTAGTGTGCGTGTGGGCCACTTTGTCAGAGCGATATTGTCAACGTCAGCGAGTATTTGCATTAGATTATTGTCTAATGGCATCAAAAGGTTTACCTGAAATGAAGTGTTGGGTCTTCTATTCGCGGACCCTGATTCTGAAGGGGAATATCTGCCTTCAGAAAATGACGGTGATTCGTTTAGTGAGGCTTCAGATGCGTCCCTGCCTTGCAATGATGCAGCTGGACAAAGTGAGAGTTTACTCCATAGTTTAGCTTACACCAAGCACAAACGTTGAATCGTTTGCCCAATGTGGTGGGAATAATGTTTCACGGGTTGGTGTTCATCGGGAAGTTAGCAGGGTGTTAGTGGTGTGGCTGAGCGAGGCTGGAGGTAGCCTAATGTCCATATAGCTAGCTTCTGTCTTCTGAGCGTGTGCCTCTCGCAATCGCGGCGACAGTAACGTGGTGGAGCCTTTGTCTAATGCCACTGGGTATGTTAGGCGAGGTCGAAGTGCTCATAGGACAGTTATGGGAGGCATTAGAGGCAGTGTGGGGAGTCGCAATGAGAATGACAGTAGGCCTAGTCCGAGCTCGGCAAATTCTCTCCACTTCGGCCGCGGCCGGGTGGCAGATCTGGCCATGCTGCTCGCCAACAGGAGCAGAGGTGGTGACACGGGCAGGAGAGCCATTAGGCCATGCATAGTCCATCACAAGATGATGGGAATGCCGGCCCTGTATGGATAGGATATGGATATGGATAGTCATTATCTCTACAGCAAAAGGCCTGCTACATAAAAAAAATAATTGTCAGCCATTTATTAGTAATGATTTACACTGTTGATTATCTATTTCCCTGACCATTTAGGACATGTGTTCTTTTTTGTGTATTCATGTCCTTGTGATGTGTGTGTCTTTGTCAGCTAAGAAAAACAACAAAAACATCATCAAAACAACAAAAGAAAACAAATACTAACATTGTCTCTTGTCTTGTCTCGTCATCTCACTCCTGATCTGTGCCTTGCAGTGGCAAGTGAGCTTTTGAACTAAACAGGTCTTGTCTACTTCTGTTTGTGTGTCATCTGAATAATATATATGTGCCCCATACATGGAATCAGAGTGCCTACTGTATGTAGTAAATGGAAAATCTCTACAGCAAAAGGCCAGCCTCAAAGTTTCTGCCATTTATTAGTAATGATTTATACAGTTGGTTTACTACTTACTATTTACCTGAGCATTCAGTATTGTGCAATATAGCATACAGAAGGTGAGGGACATTTTGGGGGAAAAGAAGTGGTGCATTTTATCATTCAAACATGCAACTTTTCATGAAAATTCTATAATCCAAGATGGCCGCCACCATATGACGTCATAATATGCAAATTAGATATAAACATTTAATCTCTACATAAACTTTGGGTCATCCTTAATATTTCTCTAATTTACAGAAAGTCTCTATCTCTTATCACTTTTAAGATATAGCCTTTTGAAATGAAGATGTCAAAATTGAGCGTTCCGGAAAAAAACTGAAGCGCCCTAAAGGGTTAAACCTCATCTACCTAGCAACCAATATAGTTTTTTTTTTACTCTGTATGATATTTTACATCATATTTTTGCATTTTTCATGCACTGTATTTCCTTCAGGAAATGCTTTTCTAGTTATTATTCTTCTTCCGACCAAATTTGGCGTTCAAAGGCTCTAAAACCACTGAACCGTTTGGCGTGAATTCAAACACCTCCTACAAAGGTCTTGTAACAGACAATTGTACAATGTCTTTTACATTTGTGAACTTTATACTTTTGAGATATTTACGATAAAGAGCAAAGAAATTCTCATAGAGTTAACATTGACCGCCGTGGTGGCAACTTTTAGCATTATGGCGTGACCTCCACCTGAAAGCAATCAACAGTAAGCTACCTAGAGCTGTGAATCTGCTGAGCGTCTTGACTGCTGTGCGTGGTCACTTTATTTGCTTTCGTGAAACTCTCATTCAGAGGCACATTTCTCTAATTACAGACAAGGTAAGTGTTCCGGTTTTGGTATTTGAGTCATTTATGTCGTCAAACATTATGTAACGTTAGCATTATATATGTATGAATGTATGAAACCTAAACTACACTAACGTTATAACGTTAGGTAACGGTAACGTTTTAACATTAGTGAAATAGGCTAGTGGACGTTAGCACCTTGCTACGTTGATTATGTAAGGAAACCCACTGTTAATCAACGTTAATATGTCGTCAACGTTACAGCGACCGGTTTGCTGTAGGTTTCGATAGATAACGACAATCAAACGTAGGCCTAACGTAGGCCTAAATGTAACGTTAACGTTACATTTGTTCATTAGGCCTACTAACCAGCAGCGTTTTAACTACGTTAAACGTTAACATAAACCAGAGAAGTAAGTAGGCCTACAGATACTATGGCTCTGATTTTATTCGACATCAGGTCACTTTAAACGGGTGTATAGAATCAAGCACCTAGAATAGATTATGAATACAGACTGGTGCTTGATTATACTGTGTGAAGGAACCTGATGAAACCCATCATGGGTGTCATGAAGGGCATGAATAACGTGACTCATTGTTGATGGTCATAACGTTATAGCTTCCACCGTTCACATTTTAGTTGAAGCTAACAAATGCTCCTGTTTTTATTTTTACCAAATTTGTAACGTTGTTCACCGCTTGTTTGTGTATCAAATAGGCCATGGCTACGTTTTAATTCTATGCTCCTGATTCTTACGTAGCCTAAGTAAACACTATCACAGTTCGTCTATTGATGGGTTTCATCAGGTCCCTTTCCACAGGTGTATACAATCAAGCACCTAGATTATGAATGCATTTGGTGCTTGATTATACTCCTGTGGAAAAAGGTTATAAAAGCCATGAATAGGCTACTGTTAGGACAATTGCAGACATTCCTTGTATTGTTTTGGCATAACTGTTAAACTTGTTTGCTTTTGTCTTTTAGGTTCCAGACCAGACCAGTGGTGATGACCATGCATGACATTACGTGTGTGTCTGTCTGTGTGCACACCTGTCAACCATACATCTCTGACAATGTTGCTAGCAACATACTAACATACATTCTTACAAACATGTAACCATATCTGTGCACATACCATTTAACCATACTGAGACTTATCTGAGATCTACACTGAGACATTCTGAGAACTATATTGTTGTGTGAGGACTATACTCATTAACTATATAGAACATGTATACCTGTGAATCATATTTGTCAATCATTCATACCTTTGAATCATTCCTGTGCTGTAACATCTGTGAAACATAGCTGTGCTGTTAGACCTCTCTTTTTAGACCTGAGCTGTGCTGTGTGAAAAATAAGATTCTAACCTAAGTTCTGTCTAAAACTGATCATCTGAAGGGCTGACTCTTTTATTCTTCAGTGTATATATCACCATCAAATTTGACCTAATACCATTAAGTGGGGCCTCTAGCTGTTGCTGCCAGTTCAGAGTGACCACTGATAAATAGATCTGTCTTAGGATAATATGATTGGCATTATCAAGTTCTGTATGTGTGTATGTATATATATATATACACACAACTGTGATTTTTACTTCAAGCTTACATTGGTAAGTGTTCATTAGTGTATTCTGAGGTATCATTCTGCTGTATTAAAACAAAGAATGTTGATCAATATTGAATTGACCATTTTATTTTTACTGACTGTCATATACCTAAGCTAACATCTAACCAAGTAAAAGTCGTTTTCAAGAATACTGTAAGACTGTGTATTCTGAATAATCATACTGTAAGTAATATAATGTTATACACAGCAGCTTTTAGGCACATGCAATTGTAATTCCCTGGAATTGCATTTTCTAGTTAAGTAAGTTGTTGCATATGAATTATGACCTAAATATGCATGGCTTAGCATAGGGGCTTTTATAAAGTGGTAGTACCACAAGAACAGTTATTCACCCCTAATAATACTTATGAAGATGGTCTATTCATATGGAACTAGACACAAAACCACAAGTGCTAATAGTGTAACAAATAACTCATTAAGTCTTTGTAATAGTAGAAGTATGTATAAGTACTTATACTCTTTTGATTCCGTGAGGGAAATTTGGTCTCTGCATTTATCCCAATCTGTGAATTAGTGAAACACACTCAGCACACAGTGAACACACAGTGAGGTGAAGCACACACTAATCCGCAGTGAGCTGCCTGCAACAACAGCGGCACTAGGGGAGCAGTGAGGGGTTAGATGCCTTGCTCAAGGGCACTTCAGCCGTGCCTACTAGTCAGGGTTGAACTGGCAGCCCTCCAGTTACAAGTCCAGCTAACCAGTAGGCCACGGCTGCCACTGTAATGCAGAATATGTGCCCTATTCTAAAGTTGGGTCTTTGTTTACATTTAATTCACAATTAATTTGGCACTTATTAACTCCCATGTGTTCCCTAAACTAAAAGTTGCCTCCTATTCACACTTATTAAGTGCATTACAGCTATACACAAGAAACAAAGTTAGCACAAATACAAAAAAGATTTTTAGATAGGGAACATATTCTGCATTACAAAGACTTAATTATGAGTTATTTGTACACTATTAGCAGTAGTGGTTTGAGTGTCTAGTTCCATTTGAAAAGAGCATCTTTGATAAGTATTATTAGGGACAGTGACCGACTGGACTGTTTGGGCAGATGCCAGAAGGGCCTTGACTGCCTCAGGTGGGTGGTTTGGGCGACCAATCAGGCATGCTTGTCGGCCCTTCATCGCAAAGATTCCAAAATTAATTCAGTGGAAATGCATGGATTCCAGTTTCTTCCAGTAGGCAACTGGAATCCATGCATTCCCCTTAATATTTTGGAATCTGATCCCTATCATACCTGTTAATTCTTACTTTCGTTGCTTTCGACTTATCGTGACTAAATTCAAGATGGCTGCAAACGCTTAAACCGTTGAAGATACTGTCTGTATAAATCGTCTTGTAAATAAACTACCAGTGCTTTTTCAAAGTTCTCAATGTCTCGTTTTAAATGTCAGGGGCCCTGGAAGTCTACCAATGAAGTGTGGAGATACATTGAGCCTCGTAAATGGGTGTAAAACAGTGATTTATTTGCATGGCTAGCCCGATGCGAAACACCACTATTGAAAAGGCTCTTGGTAGCATGTCGGCTAACTAGCCAGATT
>NW_025962568.1:0-11952 GCF_017589495.1 Alosa alosa
GGGCTGATGTGATTTTACAGTTTTTCTCGATTGCTTTACCTGCTTAAGTAAACTAGAACCCCTTTGGTCTTCATGACTACTTTTCTTTGCATCATTCATTATACATAAGAGATGTTCTGTGTTTGCTATTTGCAAGTATGGATCTAATGCACATTTAGACAAAGTACTGTATTGCCTATTTGGTGGAGGAAAACAGTACAAAGGTGTTTACTGTAGGTCTATGAAAAATGACAAGTTGTAGTTCAATGAAATTTACTGTGGGTGTGTTCCCAAACGGAGACAGCTGCCTACTGCCTCCCTCCCTACATAGAGAGCTGTCTCACTAGACATGACTTTGGATTAAATGCATCTTTTAAAAAATGAGCCGTAGCACTCTAGAATCTTTGGTTAACACTCACGGTATGGCGTTAGCAAAGGCCTGGCGTTAAACTAAATTAGCTTACGTAAGCTAGCAGGCTAACGGTATAAATTAGTTTTACGGCCCGGCAGATATATCAGACCAGGCGCCATTAATGGTTACAACAATGGCATAATCAGATAGTAAATTGTTTATTTCTAATCTGTAATCTGCAAATCTAAGCAAAATAAGATCACACAAATGACATTTTAAACAGATTCAGCAGCCATTACCGATGTCATCCGCCATGTTTGTTTACCTTTCACAGCTGTTTCAGAGCGTTGCCGCCAAGGGATTATGGGTAGGAGGCAGCATGAAGTGTGCATCGATGCTGCCTTCAAAATGACCGTTATTTGGGAATTCTAAGATATCTTAAAAGGCAGCAGAATTTGTTTTTCGGTTTCGACCAAGACTTGCTGCCTTGCTCCCCAGTTAGATATCTTAAAAGGCAGCAACTTTACCGTTTCGAACACACCTGTATCTTGCTAGGTATTTGTACTGTATGTCTTACATGTCAATTGCAGTTACATCTTGGGAGGAATTAATAAATTATTTTTTATTCAGTACATTTTGTCTTTTTCACAGTTTTTTTTCTGATAGGCCTACCAGAAAAATAAGAAAGTAATGGAACAGACATAGCAAAAATGCTCATTTTAGAACTAGATTTTGCATTTTGTTGTCCAGTGTGTAATGATTGATTAAAGAGTGTTTTTAATTGGCAACAAGTTGTATTGTTTGAAGGCAAGATTTGCTTTTTGCTGCATGTTTTAAGTGTTTTGAGAGAGTAACAGCCTTTTGCAAGCAAAATGTGTCATTTTGTCCAGAGTGCTTTTGTTCAGACACGGTGTTAACTGTTTTGAGAGTGTGATTTCAGAGTTGACACAGGTATCAAAGCGATCAAGAAAAAACTGTAATTGTTATATTGATGTTGATGATGTGGTTTTGTTGTTATTTATTGGGGCTGATGTGATTTAGTTGTTATATCAAAGTCCTTTTAGGCAAGTTCCTCCACTCGGCGGCCATATTGCAACGCTTTTTGGGCACTCATCGTGCATCCATTTCGGCAGAAATGCACGTGAGCAAGGCTTCACGACACCGATCTTGCTCCAGCTGCGAGTTTACAACACATGATTGGCACGATGTCTTCACAACACACCATATGATTTGCTCAATGTATTCACATTACATTACATTACATTACATTTGGCTGACGCTTTTTTAACCAAAGCGACTAACAACATGGTAAACAGTAAGTTTTAGAACAAATTTTAGGACAGTTTAAAAACATTAGAGTACAGTAAGAATAAGTCGTCGGTGAGTGCTGTTTTTAACAGTTACTTGTCAGTTTAAAGCGGCTGGTGACTGCTAGGATCAGTAAGACTTGTTGTAAGTGTTGCTATGAGAGTAGATGTTCTCTAAAGAGCTGGGTCTTCAGGAGTTTTTGAAAGTGGAGAAGGATGTCCCTGCCCTTGTAGGAACTGGCTGTGTGTTCCACCAGCGAAACAACAGATGAGAAAAGTTTGGATTGGCTTGGCGTGCGGTGGTAGAGCTAGGCGTCGATTTCGTCAGAGGGGCAGCGGTCTGGAGGTAGTGTAAGTCTGTATGAGGGCATTCAAGTAGGTGGGAGCAGAACCGGAGACTACTTTGTAGGCAAGCGTTAGAGACTTGAATTTGATCACGGGCGCCATAGGTAGCCAGTGTAGCTGGATGAGCAGCGGGGTAACATGTGCCCTTTTGGGTTGGTTGTAGACCAGGCGCCCGCCCGGCGTTCTGGATCATCTGAAGTGGTTTCACTGCGCAGGCTGGGGAGACCTGTCAGGGAGGGCATTGCAGTAGTCGGTCGTGAGATGACTATTGCCTGAACCAGAAGTTGGGTAGCATCTTGAGTCAAGTAAGTCCTGATTTTCCATTATGTTGTAGAGTGCTTAAGCGGCATGACGAGGCGACTGAGGCAACATGATCTGAGAAGTTTAGTTGGTTGTCGAGAACAACTCCTAGATTTCTTGCAGTCCTGGTCGGTGAAACAGACAGGGAGTCAAATTTGATGTTGATGTCGTGGTGTATGGTAGGTTTAGCTGGGATGACCAGCAGTTCAGTCTTTGAGAGGTTCAGCTGGAGGTGGTGTGCCTTCATCTATGTAGCTATGTCTGAAAGGCAATCCGAGATCCGTGCTGAAACCAAGGGGTCATCAGGTGGAAAGGACAGATAGAGCTGTGTGTCGTCTGCATAGCAGTGGTATGAGAAGCCGTGCGAACGGATAATCTGTCCCAAGGAGGTGGTGTAGATAGCAAAGAGGAGGGGCCCAGCACTGAGCCCTGGGGACCCCTGTGGTGAGATGGTGAGGTGCAGATAGCTGACCAAGCCATGATACGTTAAACGAGCGTCCTGTGAGGTAGGATTCAAACCAGGAGAGAGCAGAACCGGAGATTCCCATGTCAGCGAGTATAGAGAAGGATATGGTGATTAACCGTGTCAAAGGCAACCCGATAAGTCAAGCAGAATGAGTACTGATGACCCGGCGGTTGCCCTGGCTTCTTTAAGGCTTCTGTTACAGACAGCAGAGCCGTTTGGTAGAGTGGCAGCTTTTGAACCCAGACTGATTTGGATCCAGAAGGTTGTTCTGTGAAAGGAAGTCAGAGACCTGTTTGGAGACTGCTTTCGTTCAAGGCCTTTGGATAGGAAAGGCAGTAGTGAGACAGAGGCGGTAGTTCTCGACTTGAGCAGGGTTGAGAGAAGCTTTCTTAAATGCGGTGTTACCGGGCCATTTTGAATGCTGTTGGAAATGTGCGGAGGTTAAGCGAGAGCATTGATCACATGTGTGATAGCTGGGCGATGGTCGGGCTGATGGACTGAAGTAGGCTCGTAGGTATAGGGTCCAGCGAGCATGTGGTAGGGCGGCTGCATGTTAGGAGTCTAGATACTTCACTCTCGGAGAAGGCGTGAATGCTGAAAAAAGATGTTCCAGCAGTCCCTAGAGGTTGTAGAGTCGCGGTATCTGAGTCAGATCGTTGAGTGGGCATGTAGAGAATTGACTGCTGATTGCAGCCACTTTGTTTGTAAAAAATGAGAGGGAGGGTATCTGCAGTAAGGCTGGATGGAGGAGGAGGCAGCTGAGGGTTGAGTAGCGATTTGAAGGTTGAAAAAAAGTTTTGAGTGTCTGTGGCGCTGTTGATTTTGTCATTGTAGAAAGCAGTCTTAGCAGCAGTGATGCTGGCTGAGAAGGAGGTCAGGAGTGTCTGGTAGTTTTGAGGTCGTCAGCTAGTTTGGATTTGTGCCATTTCCTCTCAGCGGCTCTGAGTTTGGTGCTTCTGCGTCGGAGGGTATCATTTAGCCATGGATGAGAATGTTTGGATCGAGCTGGCCTTGTGGTAAGAGGGCACAGCTCGTCTAGACACCGAGGTCAGTGTGGAGCAGAGCGAGTCAGTGGCCTCATTAACCTCAGAGAGGAGAAGGTGTTGAGTGGAGGTGGGCGGAGGCAACCACAGAGGAGAAGTGCGTTGGAGACAGGTTCCGGATGTTGCGGCGTGAGCGTGACCATCGGCTGAGAGCCGGAGGCTGTTCTGTCAGGCTGGCGTTGAACTGGATGAAGAAGTGGTCAGAAAGATGGAGAGGCGTCACCATGAGGGTGTCTGCGCTGCAGTTCAGTGAAGATCAAGTCAAACTCTTTGCCAGCTTTGTGAGTCGGTGGACTTTGAACCAGTTGAGGTCAAAGGTGGACCAGGGCCAAAAGTCCGCTGAGCCTGGGGCATCTAAGTGGATGTTCATATCACGAGAACAAAAGCGGACAGTCATGCTCAGGGATGGAGGATAGCAGAGTGTCAAGTTTGTCAATAAAAATTTAGCCTAGTTGGCCTGGAGGGCGGTAGATGACCAACCGCGTAGAGTTTTGCTGGGGCGATCACTGTGATGGCATGGAATTCGAATGAGACATATTTGTTTGAAGGCAGTAGCGGGGTGAATTTCCATTTGTTGGAGATCAGCAGGCCCGTCCCACCTCCTCGTCCAGATAGGCGAGGGGTGTGGGATAGTGTAAGGTTAGTGGAAGTGCAGCCGGGGTGGCAGTGTTCTCTGGTTTGATCAAGTCTCAGTGAGAGCAAAGGAGTTCCAATGAAAGGTGGTTGGCATAGCCTGCTATGAAGTCCGTTTTGTTGACTGCGGATTGACAGTTCCACAAGGCCATGGAGAAGGAGGTTTCTGTCGGTGAGGACCGTTTAAGTTCCTGGAGGTTAAGGCAATTTCTGCCTTTTGGCATGATGGCGTTTTCTGCAATGGGCGGTGATAACAGATATGGTGGAGCGGCACATTTTGCCGTTAATCGGTGCTTGTGCTCGGTGAACTTGCACAGGTAAACTTGCTTGTCTTGACGCGTCCGTCTTACACGAGGCCCGGCTGAAGCGAGGGCTGCCACTTATGCTGGCAGCTTCAGCAGCGCCACTGTTGTTATGCTGATAGGAATTGCATGCAGCTGTCCTCGTGTCTCACTAATGATGAATTAGCGTGGGCCGCCCTCTGGCGTTAGCACAGCTTAGATTGTTCAAAGGGTGTTAATTACTGTCAACTGAAAGTCCGGCTTCGCTCACACCGACCGAAACTCACAGTTTCAAGTAGCCTCCTCCTCAGCTGTTCCCCAAACGCCCAGAGTCAATTCTAAACACTTGGAGTGGATTGGCCAGTAGTAACCTATGTGTTCTTGCTTTCTCTCTCCCAACTCACTGCAGTTGTTGTCTCACATCACACCATGATTGGCTCAATGTATTCACATGTCGATGTTTTGCCGAGGAAGGGGTGGGATATGTGTAGACAACGGCCATATTGGCGTTACAAACTAGCCCCATGCATTTCTATAGAGGATTTTTTGAGTGCTGTGTCTCCACATTAGAAAGTCTTTGGTTATATTGATGTTGATGATGTGATTTGGTTGTTATATATTGGGGCTGATGTTGTGATTTGGTTGTTATGTATTAGTGCTGATGATGTGATTTGGTATTGGGGCTGATGTTGTGATTTGGTTGTTATGTATTGGGGCTGATGTTGTGATTTGGATTTGTTAGTGCTGTGATGTAGTATATTAGGGCTATATTTGATGATGTGATTTGGTTGTTATATATTGGGGCTGATGTTGTGATTTGGTTGTTATGTATTGGGGCTGATGTTGTGATTTGGTTGTTATGTCCCAGCACGGGTGTTGTCCTGCATTGTCTCTCTAGGAGTCCTGCAGTTGTAAGAGGAGAGAGGTTCAATAGGTTTGGCACAGAATAAAGTTTAACCCACAGTTGCCATGGTTACACTTGACATTTTGCCGATTGAAGGCTAGGCGGTCCATCCTGCCCAGACAGACACACACACAGACACAAACACACACACATACACACACAAATACATATGCTCATACACACACAGACACACACAGACTCCCACACACACACACACACACACACACACACACAGACTCCCCACACACCACAACACACACACACACACACACACACACACACACACACACAAACACACACACACACACACAAACATGCACACACACACACACACACACACACACACACACACACACACACACACACACACACACACACACAAACACAAACATGCACACACACACACACACACACACACACACACACACACACACGCATGCATGCACCATCTTTCGATCACATTGCAAAAAATAAGAAGCGTGTGGATGCAATCATCAAGTTAGTTGACACAAGCACCTGCTCTTGTTTCTCTCTCTCTCTCTCTCCTGCTCATTCTCTCTCTCTTCCTCTCTCTCTCCTGCCATCTCTCTCCTCTCTATTCCCCCTCCTGCTCATTCTCTCTCTTCCTCTCTCTCTCTCCTGCTCCTCCTCTCTCTCTCTTCCCCTCTCTCCTGCTCTCTCTCTCTCTCCTCTCTCTCTCTCTCTCTCTCTCTCTCTCTCTCTCTGTGTGTGTGTCTATGTGTGTGTGTGTGTGTGTGTGTGTGTGTGTGTGTGTGTGTGTGTGTGTGTGTGTGTGTGTGTGTGTGTGTGTGGGCCAATTGTAATGTCTCTCTAAAAATATATCTCTCTCTCCTCACTCATGGACCCCAGGTTTTGGACAAGAGGTGTGTGTGTGTTTATTATTCACCCCCCACCCCCATCCTCCGACCTCTTGGCCCAATCCCCACCCGCACACACATTTCCTGTGTGCAGGGAATATTGTGTGTGATGTGTGATTTATCTGTGTGTCTGTGTGTGTGTGTGGGTGTGTGTGTGTGTCTGTCTGTGTGTGTGTGTGTGTGTGTGTGTGTGTGTGTGGGTGTGTGTCTGTCTGTGTGTGTGTGCTTGTGTGTGCGAGGTGGCGCAGGGAGGGATGTTGAAATATTTAGTGGGTGCATTAAGCTGTAGAAGTCAGTATTGTGATCGTCTCACTGCTGGGAAATGCCTTCCATTTCATCAGCTCCCAGACTATGTAAAAAGAACACACACTCTCTCTCTCTCTCTCTCTCTCTCTCTCTCTCTCTCTCAGCTCTCACAGACACACACACACACACACACACAGTGAGAAAAACACACAAAACACACACGCACACAAATACACACACACACACCTACCCACACGTGAACACACACACACACACACACACACACACACACAAGCCACACACACACACACACAGTGAGACAAGCACACACACACACAGAAACACTTACAAGAGAGAGAAATGAAATATAGTTCAATACCCCTACCACATCACAGGCCCAGGACAACAATGTTACAATAGTCAAAAAACAGGCCAACAAATTACCAACACTGGCAAGAAAATTACATTACCTTTGGAAATAAGTCACAAAACGTAACCAAGTTTTACGTTTTAGAATAGACTGACCGGTATCTGAGTAATGTATCCAATCGTATATTTGGGTGCTCTTGAAAAAAAGAGGACAATTTAATTATTCCGCGCAGAGGAGAGCAGTCAGGGCGTTTCCAAATCTTAGTTTTAAGTTAGCGACTTTGTTGGTTGCCCAAACCAATTTCCATTGCCAACAACTAAGTGCTAACAGGTTGCTAACTAGTTTCAAAGCGTATGGTGCTGGCAGGTTGTAACTATGGTTTTGGCTTAGCTAACTAAGTTGCTAACAGGTTAGCCAACTATGGTTTTCTAACCTTCCAGGCCCTGAGATTAGCGACTTTGTTGGTTGCTAAGCAATTTCAGTAGTATAAGTATGTATACTCTTTTGATCCCATGAAATTTGGTCTCTGCATTATCCCAATCTGTGAATTAGTGAAACACACTCAGCACAGTGAAGACACCGGTGAGGTGAAGCACACTAATCCCGGGCGCAGTGAGCTGCCTGCAACATGTGACTCGGGAGCAGTGAGGGGTTAGGTGCCTTTGCTCAGGAGCACTTCAGCCCCTTGCCCACCACTGGTCGGGTTCAGACTACAACCCTCGGTTACAAGTCCAGAGTGCTAACGTTTAGACCCACTGACTACCCTAAAATTCCCCATTGCCAACTTCTTCATGGCTAACAGGTTGTAACTATGGTTTTGGAAAGCCTTAGGCTGGGTGAGGTGAGGAAGGAGGCATTGGCCTTCATTGTAATGGCATTAAGCCGTGGTTTTGACCAACAGATGTTCTTCAGGGCTGAGCATTCAAACCTACTGCAAAGAATTTGGTTTACCTTTTGTAGCCCTACTGGGTTAACTTAGGTCAGCAAGCCTTAACACCAGCGATAGAAAGAATTACGTAAATGTGCACAAAATCATTTCGAATAGAAATACTGTTTCTCATAGCCATATTAACAGGCGACAAGTGACAAGTTCATTACCGTTCAAGATACAGAAACACGAGGAAAAGTCATCTCAATATACCTCTTCCTCTCTTCTCTCTCATCCCTCTCCTCTCTCCTCCTCTCTTTTCTTCCACTCTCCCTCTCTTTTCCTCCTCTCTCCTCCTCTCTTTTCTTCCACTCTCCCTCTCTTTTCCTCCACTCTTCCTTTCCACTCTCCTCCTCTCATCTCTCCTCCACTCTCCCACTCCTCCTCTCCTCTCATCTCTCCTCCACTCCTCCTCTCTTCTCCTCCTCTCTTCTCCTCCACTCTCCCTCTCTTCTCTAATATACACTCCTCCTCTCTTCTCTCCCTCCTCTCTCTTCTCTAATATACACTCCTCCTCTCTTCTCCTCCACTCTCCCTCTCTTCTCCCTAATATGCACTCCTCCTCTCTTCTCTAATATACACTCCTCCTCTCTTCTCCTCCACTCCTCCTCTCTTCTCTAATATACACTCCTCCTCTCTTCTCCTCCACTCTCCCTCTCTTCTCTAATATGCACTCCTCCTCTCTTCTCTAATATACACTCCTCCTCTCTTCTCCTCCACTCCTCCTCTCTTCTCTCCACACTCCCTCTCTTCTCCTCCACACTCCCTCTCTTCTCTAATATACACTCCTCCTCTCTTCTCTAATATACACTCCTCCTCTCTTCTCCTCCACTCCTCCTCTCTTCTCTAATATGCACTCCTCCTCTCTTCTCTAATATACACTCCTCCTCTCTTCTCCCTCCTCCTCCTCTCTTCTCTAATATGCCTCCTCTCTTCTCCTCCACTCTCCCTCTCTTCTCTAATATGCACTCCTCCTCTCTTCTCCTCCACTCTCCCTCTCTTCCTCTAATGCCTCCTCCTCTCTTCTCCTCCTCTCTTCTCCACTCCTCCTCTCTTCTCTAATATACTACTCCTCTCTCTTCTCCTCCTCCTCTCTTCCTCCTAATATACACTCTCCTCTCTTCTCCTCCTGCTCCTCTCTTCTCTAATATACCTTCCTCCTCTCTTCTCCTCCTCTCTTCTCCACTCCTCCTCTCTTCTCTAATATACACTCCTCCTCTCTTCCTGTACTCCTCCTCTCTTCTCCTCCACTCCTCCTCTCTTCTCCTCCACTCTCCTCTTCTCTAATATACCTTCTCCTCCTCTCTTCTCCTCCACTCTCCCTCTCTTCTCTAATATGCACTCCTCCTCTCTTCTCCTCCTCCTCTTCTCCTCCTCTCTCTCTTCTCTAATATGCACTCCTCCTCTCTTCTCCTCCACTCCTCCTCTTCTCTAATATACACTCCTCCTCTCTTCTCCTCCACTCCTCCTCTCTTCTCTAATATACACTCCTCCTCTCTTCTCCTCCTCTCTTCTCCACTCCTCCTCTCTTCTCTAATATACCCTCCTCTCTTCTCCTCCACTCCTCCTCTCTTCTCTAATATACACTCCTCCTCTCTTCTCCTCCTCTCCTCTCTTCTCCTAATATGCACTCTCCTCTTCTCTCCTCTCTTCCACTCCTCCTCTCTTCTCTATTACCTCCCTCTCTTCCTCCCTCCTCCTCCCTCACTTCCACTCCTCCTCTCTTCTCCTCCTCTCCTCTCTTCTCTAATATGCACTCCTCCTCTCTTCTCCTCCTCTCTTCTCCACTCCTCCTCTCTTCTCTAATATACACTCCTCCTCTCTTCTCCTCCACTCCTCCTCTCTTCTCTAATATGCACTCCTCCTCTCTTCTCTAATATACACTCCTCCTCTCTTCTCCTCACTCCTCCTTCTCTTCTCTAATATACACTCCTCCTCTTCTCCTCCTCTCCCTCTCTTCCTCTAATGTGCGCTCCTCCTCTTTATCATCCACTCTCCCTCTCTTCTCTATTATGCCTCCTCCTCTTCCTCCTCTCTTCCTCCCTCCTCCTCTCTTCTCCTCCTATTATACTATCTCCTCTCTTCTCCTCCACTCCTCCTCTCTTCTCTAATATGCACTCCTCCTCTCTTCTCCTCCACTCCTCCTCTCTTCTCTAATATACACTCCTCCTCTCTTCTCCTCCTCTCTTCTCCACTCCTCCTCTCTTCTCTAATATACACTCCTCCTCTCTTCTCTCCACTCCTCTCTTCTCTAATATGCACTCCTCCTCTCTTCTCCTCCTCTCCCTCTCTTCTCTAATATACACTCCTCCTCTCTTCTCCTCCACTCTCCCTCTCTTCTCTAATATGCACTCCTCCTCTCTTCTCCTCCTCTCTTTCCCTCCTCTCTCTTCTCTAATATACACTCCTCCTCTCTTCTCCTCACTCCTCTCTCTTCTCTAATATACCTCCTCTCTCTTGCCTCCTCCACTCTCCCAGTATCTTCTCTGTCTGCACTCCTCCTCTCTTCTCCTCCTCTCTCTTCTCCCTCCTCCTCCTCTTCCTCTAATATCCACCTCCTCCTCTCTTCTCCTCCACTCCTCCTCTCTTCTCTAATATACACTCCTCCTCTCTTCTCCTCCACTCTCCCTCTCTTCTCTAATATGCACTCCTCCTCTCTTCTCCTCCTCTCTTCTCCACTCCTCCTCTCTTCTCTAATATACACTCCTCCTCTCTTCTCCTCCACTCCTCCTCTCTTCTCTAATATACACTCCTCCTCTCTTCTCCTAATATGCCTCCTCCTCTTCCTCCTCTCTCTCTTCTCTAATATACCTCCTCCTCTCTTCACCCTCCACTCTCCTCTTCTCTAATATACACTCCTCTCTTCCTCTCCACTCTCCCTCTCTTCTCTATGCCTCATATCTCCTCCTCCTCTCTTCTCTAATATGCACTCTCCTCCTCTTCTCCTCCTCCTTCTCACTCCTCCTCTTCTCTAATATACCTCCTCTATTCTCCTCACTCCTCCTCTCTTCTCTAATATGCCTCCTCCTCTCTTCCTCCTCACTCCTCTCTTCTAATATACACTCCTCCTCTCTTCTCCTCCTCTCTTCTCCACTCCTCTCTTCTCTAATATACACTCCTCCTCTCTTCTCCTCCACTCCTCCTCTCTTCTCTTACCCACTCCTCCTCTTCTCCTCCACTCCTCCTCTCTTCTCTAATATACACTCCTCCACTCTTCTCCTCCACTCTTCTCCTCCACTCCTCCTCTCTTCTCCTCCACTCTCCCTCTCTTCTCTAATATGCACTCCTCCTCTCTTCTCCTCCTCTCTTTCCCTCCTCTCTCTTCTCTAATATGCACTCCTCCTCTCTTCTCCTCCTCCTCCTCTCTTCTCTAATATACACTCCTCCTCTCTTCTCCTCCACTCTCCCTCTCTTCTCTAATATACACTCCTCCTCTTCTCCTCCTCTTCTCCTCCTCCTCTCTTCTCTAATATACACTCCTCCTCTCTTCTCCTCCACTCCTCCTCTCTTCTCTAATATACACTCCTCCTCTCTTCTCCACTCTCCTCTCTTCTCTAATACACTCTCCTCTCTTCTCCTCCTCTCTTTTCCACTCCTCCTCTCTTCTCTAATATACACTCCTCCTCCACTCCTCCTCTCTTCTCTTATATACACTCCTCTCTTCCTCCTCCACTCTATCCTCTCTTCCTCATAATATGCACTCATCCTCTCTTCTCCTCCACTCTCCTCTCTTCTCTAATATACACTCCTCCTCTCTTCTCCTCCTCTCTTCTCCTCCTCCTCTCTTCTCTAATATACACTCCTCCTCTCTTCTCCTCCACTCCTCCTCTCTTCTCTAATATACACTCCTCCTCTCTTCTCCTCCACTCTCCCTCTCTTCTCTAATATGCACTCCTCCTCTCTTCTCCTCCTCTCTTCTC
>NW_025962569.1:0-11951 GCF_017589495.1 Alosa alosa
AAACATTCGATTAGGGTTAAGTTTAGGCAAAATAGCCTTAAGTTTAGGCAGAATAGCCTTAGTATTTTTTCCATGCGTAACTTCACGACTATGGGAGTTCAAAAAATTAGGGTTAGCAATTTCATGCGCCCTGGGTTGCAACGTTTCGACAATTTTTTTGTCTTCATCAGGCACAGGGGCATGTTGCTCCTTCAGTGGTCAGGGACAGAATGAGGGCTTAGTGAGAAGCTCCTCCCTATTTATAGACTTAGGGATAGCATAGTTTAGCTTTATTTGCTGTGGTTAGCTTTTTTTGTTTTTTAGACTTAGAGATAGCATAGTTTAGCTTAGTTTCCTCTGGTTAGCTTTTGTTTTTTCTGTCCAATTCGACTTTCCTGGATAAGGAGTAAATATCTGGTAGGATAGTTTTTATGTTTTAGCTTGTGTTAGCTTAAAACAAGGAAAAGTGCCTGTCCTTTAGATATGGCATCTAGCCCTAGTCTAGTTTCTAGACCTTAGCAAATATCAAATGGTCGAATAGAGGCGAAGGGAGGTTTGTCCCATGTTTATCGATCATGACGACCTTTCCTCTTTTTCTAGAACTTGTGTTAGTTCTTAATTTAAGCTTTTTAGGTTCCACTACCAGATAGATACTTTTCCCGTAGTTTAGTTTTAGGTGTCAGTTACCAGGTAAGTATGTTTTTGGTCTTTTGTTATTTTTTTCTCTGTAGTCCCACTTTAACCATTTTCTTTTTTCCTTTTTTGTCCTTTCTCCCTTAGGTGTAGGGGAAGACACCGAATCAGAGAGTGAGGCACTGGCTGATTAGGTTTGAAAAAATGTTCTCACGAACTCATGGGTCCCAGACCGAAGTCCAGGACTCCATGTTGTGCACTGTCCATCGCCCCTCTTCATCAGGGTCCCCCCCACACACACACACAATGCCAAAATAAGGCCTTAGATTTTTAAGCAGGTTTGCTATCGGTTAGGGTTAGGATTTAGTTTAGATGAGGGTATAGGCTAGTCAAAATAGACTTTAGCGCCAATGTCATGCCATGAATATGGCTATGACGGTAAAAACATTCCCCGATTAGGGTTAAGTTTAGGCAAAATAGCCTTAAGTTTAGGCAGAATAGCCTTAGTATTTTTCCATGCCGTAACTACGGCTATGGGAGTTCAAAAAATTAGGGTTAGCAATTTCATGCGCCCTGGGTTGCAACGTTTCGACAATTTTTTGTCTTCATCAGGCACAGGGGCATGTTGCTCCTTCAGTGGTCAGGGACAGAATGAGGGCTTAGTGAGAAGCTCCTCCTATTTATAGACTTAGGGATAGCATAGTTTAGCTTTATTTGCTGTGGTTAGCTTTTTTGGTTTTTTTAGACTTAGAGATAGCATAGTTTAGCTTAGTTTCCTCTGGTTAGCTTTTGTTTTTTCTGTCCAATTCGACTTTCCTGGATAAGGAGTAAATATCTGGTAGGATAGTTTTTATGTTTTAGCTTGTGTTAGCTTAAAACAAGGAAAAGTGCCTGTCCTTTAGATATGGCATCTAGCCCTAGTCTAGTTTCTAGACCTTAGCAAATATCCAAATGGTCCGAATAGAGGCGAGGCGGGAGGTTTGTCCCATGTTTATCGTCCGCGACGACCTTTCCTCTTTTTCTAGAACTTGTGTTAGTTCTTAATTTAAGCTTTTAGGTTCCACTACCAGATAGATACTTTTCCGTAGTTTTAGTTTTAGGTGTCAGTTACCAGGTAAGTATGTTTTTGGTCTTTTGTTATTTTTTTCTCTGTAGTCCCACTTTAACCATTTTCTTTTTCCTTTTTTGTCCTTTCTCCCTTAGGTGTAGGGAAGACACCCGAATCAGAGAGTGAGGCACTGGCTGATTAGGTTTGAAAAAATGTTCTCACGAACTCATGGGTCCCAGACCCGAAGTCCAGGACTCCATGTTGTGCACTGTCCATCGCCCCTCTTCATCAGGGTCCCCCACACACACACACAATGCCAAAATAAGGCCTTAGATTTTTAAGCAGGTTTGCTATCGGTTAGGGTTAGGATTTAGTTTAGATGAGGGTATAGGCTAGTCAAAATAGACTTTAGCGCCAATGTCATGCCATGAATATGGCTATGACGGTAAAAACATTCCCCGATTAGGGTTAAGTTTAGGCAAAATAGCCTTAAGTTTAGGCAGAAAGCCTTAGTATTTTTCGGCTATGGGATTATTAGGGGTTAGGGTTAGACAATTTTTGTCTTCATCAGGCACAGGGGCATGTTGTCCTTCAGTGGTCAGGGACAGGTTAGGGTTAGGGTTAGGGGGTTATATTTGTGTTAGTTAGGGTTAGGTTAGGGTTTTAGGTTTTGGGTTTGGGTTTTAGGGTTAGGGTTAGGGTTAGGGTTAGGGTTAGGGTTAGGGTTAGGGTTAGGGTTAGGATAGGGGGTAATAGCCACAAGTGCACCGGGGTGCAGTTGGTTTTTTGGCCACAAGTCGTGCAGCGTTGGTGTTAGACTGGCGGCACCCCCATGCGCCCCCATGTTTTCTGACGCTCCGGACGCAATGGCGCCACCCCCGTCTCGCTGTGACCTTGCGTCGCGGAGCTAGGCGGTTGGCTAGGGCCAGAATCATATACGAATCCGCAGTTAGCGTGCTTCCACATGCGGGGGTCGGGGATTCACATGTGGCGCCTCCCTAAGCGTGACTAGTGTAAGCCCTCGTGTGGAAATCAGGCAGCTATGCCTCAGTGTTTTCACTCTCACTATCCCTGACTATGATAGGGGTAATAGCCACAAGTGCACGGGGTGCAGTTGGTTTTGGCCACAAGTGGGTGCAGCGTTGGTGTTAGACTGGCGGCACCCCATCGCTCCCCCCCATGTTTTCTGGCGCTCGGACGCCAATGGCGCCACCCCGTCTCGCTGTGACCTTGCGTCGTGTGGAGCTGAGGCGGTTGGCTAGGGCCAGAATCATATCTGAATCCGCAGTTAGCGTGCTTCCCACATCGGGGGGGTCGAGATTCACATGTGCGCCTCCCTAAGCGTGACTAGTGTAAGCCCGCCCTCGTGTGGAAATCAGGCAGCTATGCCTCAGTGTTTTCACTCTCACTATCCCTGACTATGATAGGGGGTAATAGCCACAAGTGCACGGGGGTGCAGGGTGCAGTTGGTTTTTGGCCACAAGTCGCTGTGACCTTGCGTCAGCTAGGAGCTAAAGCGTTGGTTAGGGTTAGGAAATTAGAATTAAAATTTGTTTTAGTGAGTGGTTGTTTGGACCATTATGCACTGGCCAGTTGTCCCCGCCCCACTAATCCCATCTAAAAGTCAAATAAATTAAATAAAATAGAATAAAATAAAAGTTAAAGGAAATAAAAAGAGAGGAGCTGTAAAAAGGACTCAGAGTGGTTTAAAACTTTAATTTAATTTTTCATTAAGACCTTGTGGGTGTAATGTTTTAAGTTTTAAAATCCACAATCTCTCTGCTCTTTTCCTCTGTAAAGTTGTCCAGCCTGGATTCCCTTCAAGGCCACAGACCCTCAAATGTGTGATGTTGTGTGTCTGGAAATGTGTGACGAAATAAGTGTTGAGTGTATTTTTATGTATGTTGTGCAGGTGTTGTTTGGCATTATCACGAAGTGTATGTCAGTTTCCCGATGTACAACATGTGACAGTGAGTGCAGGTGATTGCATATACTATGTTGGGAGTGTCTAAGTTTAGTGGATTAGTGGGTGCAGAACAGTGACTATGGATATTAGTGATGAATAGGTGAGGGGGTGAAGTGTAAGTTTTCTTTAGGGGTGGTGGTTGTAAGTGGCCGGGTGAAGGTGGTGCGTATGAGGAGGTCTTTGAGGTTTTTATTGCGTCTATATGCGGAGATGAGTGTGTGGTGTTGGAAGGTGGGGTGTGTTGTTTGGAAATCAGTATAGTGTTGTTTCAGTGTGTGGTGAAGGTGTTGTATGCCGTGTGAGTAGGTGCCAATAAGGGGCAGGAGATGGGGTGGGTCAGGGTTGGGGTTAGGAAGAGGGTTGGGGTTAGGGTTAGGAAAAGGGTTGGGGTTAGGGTTAGGCAAGGGGTTGGGATTGGGGTTAGGTTTGAAAAAATGTTCTCACGAACTCATGGGTCCCAGACCGAAGTCCAGGACTCCATGTTGTGCACTGTCCATCGCCCCTCTTCATCAGGGTCCCCCCACACACACACACAATGCCAAAATAAGGCCTTAGATTTTTAAGCAGGTTTGCTATCGGTTAGGGTTAGGATTTAGTTTAGATGAGGGTATAGGCTAGTCAAGATAGACTTTAGCGCCAATGTCATGCCATGAATATGGCTATGGCCGGTAAAAACATTCCCGATTAGGGTTAAGTTTAGGCAAAATAGCCTTAAGTTTAGGCAGAATAGCCTTAGTATTTTTCCATGCCGTAACTACGGCTATGGGAGTTCAAAAAATTAGGGTTAGCAATTTCATGCGCCCTGGGTTGCAACGTTAGGGTTAGGGTTAGGGTTAGGGTTAGGGTTAGGGTTAGGGTTAGGTTTGAAAAAATGTTCTCACGAACTCATGGGTCCCAGACCGAAGTCCAGGACTCCATGTTGTGCACTGTCCATCGCCCCTCTTCATCAGGGTCCCCCCACACACACACAATGCCAAAATAAGGCCTTAGATTTTTTAAGCAGGTTTGCAATCGGTTAGGGTTAGGATTTAGTTTAGATGAGGGTATAGGCTAGTCAAAATAGACTTTAGCGCCAATGTCATGCCATGAATATGGCTATGGCCGGTAAAAACATTCCCGATTAGGGTTAAGTTTAGGCAAAATAGCCTTAAGTTTAGGCAGAATAGCCTTAGTATTTTTTCCATGCGTAACTTCTGGCTATGGGAGTTCAAAAATTAGGGTTAGCAATTTCATGCGCCCTGGGTTTGCAACGTTTCGACAATTTTTTGTCTTCATCAGGCACAGGGGCATGTTGCTCCTTCAGTGGTCAGGGACAGAATGAGGGGCTTAGTGAGAAGCTCCTCCCTATTTATAGACTTAGGGATAGCATAGTTTAGCTTTATTTGCTGTGGTTAGCTTTTTTTGGTTTTTTTAGACTTAGAGATAGCATAGTTTAGCTTAGTTTCCTCTGGTTAGCTTTTGTTTTTCTGTCCAATTCGACTTTCCTGGATAAGGAGTAAATATCTGGTAGGATAGTTTTTATGTTTTAGCTTGTGTTAGCTTAAAACAAGGAAAAGTGCCTGTCCTTTAGATATGGCATCTAGCCCTAGTCTAGTTTCTAGACCTTAGCAAATATCCAAATGGTCGAATAGAAGGGGGAGGTTTGTCCCATGTTTATCGTCATGACGACCTTTCCTCTTTTTCTAGAACTTGTGTTAGTTCTTAATTTAAGCTTTTAGGTTCCACTACCAGATAGATACTTTTCCCGTAGTTTAGTTTTAGGTGTCAGTTACCAGGTAAGTATGTTTTTGGTCTTTTGTTATTTTTTTTCTCTGTAGTCCCACTTTAACCATTTTCTTTTTCCTTTTTTGTCCTTTCTCCCTTAGGTGTAGGGAAGACACCCGAATCAGAGAGTGAGGCACTGGCTGATTAGGTTTGAAAAAATGTTCTCCACGAACTCATGGGTCCCAGACCCGAAGTCCAGGACTCCATGTTGTGCACTGTCCATCGCCCCTCTTCATCAGGGTCCCCCCACACACACACACAATGCCAAAATAAGGCCTTAGATTTTTAAGCAGGTTTGCTATCGGTTAGGGTTAGGATTTAGTTTAGATGAGGGTATAGGCTAGTCAAAATAGACTTTAAGCGCCAATGTCATGCCATGAATATGGCTATGGCCGGTAAAAACATTCCCGATTAGGGTTAAGTTTAGGCAAAATAGCCTTAAGTTTAGGCAGAATAGCCTTAGTATTTTTTCCATGCCGTAACTTCGACTATGGGAGTTCAAAAAATTAGGGTTAGCAATTTCATGCGCCCTGGGTTTGCAACGTTTGACAATTTTTTTGTCTTCATCAGGCACAGGGGCATGTTGCTCCTTCAGTGGTCAGGGACAGAATGAGGGCTTAGTGAGAAGCTCCTCCTATTTATAGACTTAGGGATAGCATAGTTTAGCTTTATTTGCTGTGGTTAGCTTTTTTGTTTTTTTTAGACTTAGGGTTAGGGTTAGGGTTAGGGTTAGGGTTAGGGTTAGGGTTAGGGTTTAGGGTTAGGGTTAGGGTTAGGGTTAGGGTTAGGGTTAGGATAGGGGTAATAGCCACAAGTGCACGGGGTGCAGTTGGTTTTGGCCACAAAGTGGGTGCAGCGTTGGTGTTAGACTGGCGGCACCCCATGCGCCCCATGTTTTCTGGCTCGGACTTAATGGCCACCCCGTCTCGCTGTGACCTTGCGTCGTTGGGAGCTAGGGGTTGGCTAGGGCCAGAATCATATCTGTGAATCCGCAGTTGGCGTGCTTCCACATGCGGGGGTCGAAGATTCACATGTGGCCTCCCTAAGCGTGACTAGTGTAAGCCCTCGTGTGGAAATCAGGCAGCTATGCCTCAGTGTTTTCACTCTCACTATCCCCTGACTATGATAGGGGGTAATAGCCACAAGTGCACGGGGTGCAGTTGGTTTTGGCCACAAGTCGTGCAGCGTTGGTTAGGGTTAGGAAATTAGAATTAAAATTTGTTTTAGTGAGTGGTTGTTTGGACCATTATGCACTGGCCAGTTGTCCCCGCCCCACTAATCCCATCTAAAAGTCAAATAAATTAAATAAAATAGAATAAAATAAAAGTTAAAAGGAAATAAAAGAGAGGAGCTGTAAAAAGGACTCAGAGTGGTTTAAAACTTTAATTTAATTTTTCATTAAGACCTTGTGGGTGTAATGTTTTAAGTTTTAAAATCCACAATCTCTCTGCTCTTTTCCTCTGTAAAGTTGTCCAGCCTGGATTCCCTTCAAGGCCACAGACCCTCAAATGTGTGATGAAATAAGTGTTGAGTGTATTTTTATGTATGTTGTGCAGGTGTTGTTTGAGGCATTATCACGAAGTGTATGTCCAGTTTCCCCGATGTACAACATGTGACAGTGAGTGCAGGTGATTGCATATACTATGTTGGGAGTGTCTAAGTTTAGTGGATTAGTGGGTGCAGAACAGTGACTATGGAT
This sequence comes from Alosa alosa, assembly GCF_017589495.1. NCBI lineage: Eukaryota > Metazoa > Chordata > Actinopteri > Clupeiformes > Clupeidae > Alosa > Alosa alosa. Next base: position 7,090 of record NW_025962569.1, read on the forward strand.
ATTAGTGATGAATAGGTGAGGGGTGAAGTGTAAGTTTTCTTTAGGGGGTGGTGGTTGTAAGTGACGGGTGAAGGTGGTGCGTATGAGGAGGTCTTTGAGGTTTTTATTGCGTCTATATGCGGAGATGAGTGTGTGGTGTTGGAAGGTGGGGTGTGTTGTTTGGAAATCAGTATAGTGTTGTTTCAGTGTGTGGTGAAGGTGTTGTATGCCGTGTGAGTAGGTGCCAATAAGGGGCAGGAGATGGGGTGGGTCAGGGTTGGGGGTTAGGAAGAGGGTTGGGGTTAGGGTTAGGAAAAGGGTTAGGGTTAGGGTTAGGCAAGGGGGTTAGGTTAGGGGTTAGGGTTAGGGGTTAGGGTTAGGGTTAGGGTTAGGGTTAGGGTTAGGGTTAGGGTTAGGGTTAGGGTTAGGGTTGGGGTTAGGGTTAGGGTTAGGGTTAGGGTTAGGGTTAGGATAGGGGGTAATAGCCACAAGTGCACCGGGGTGCAGTTGGTTTTTTGGCCACAAGTCGTGCAGCGTTGGTGTTAGACTGGCGGCACCCCCATGCGCCCCCATGTTTTCTGACGCTCCGGACGCAATGGCGCCACCCCGTCTCGCTGTGACCTTGCGTCGCGGAGCTAGGCGGTTGGCTAGGGCCAGAATCATATACGAATCCGCAGTTAGCGTGCTTCCACATGCGGGGGTAGGGGGGATTCACATGTGGCGCCTCCCTAGCGTGACTAGTGTCGCCCTCGTGTGGAAATCAGGCAGCTATGCCTCAGTGTTTTCACTCTCACTATCCCTGACTATGATAGGGGGTAATAGCCACAAGTGCACCGGGGTGCAGTTGGTTTTTTGGCCACAAGTCGTGCAGCGTTGGTGTTAGACTGGCGGCACCCCCATGCGCCCCCATGTTTTCTGGACGCTCGGGCCTTAATGCGCCACCCCGTCTCGCTGTGACCTTGCGTCGCGGAGCTAAGCGGTTGGCTAGGGCCAGAATCATATCTGAATCCGCAGTTAAGCGTGCTTCCACATGCGGGGGTCGGGGATTCACATGTGCGCCTCCCTAAGCGTGACTAGTGTCGCCCTCGTGTGGAAATCAGGCAGCTATGCCTCAGTGTTTTCCTCTCACTATCCCTGACTATGATAGGGGGTAATAGCCACAAGTGCACCGGGGTGCAGTTGGTTTTTTGGCCACAAGTCGTGCAGCGTTGGTGTTAGACTGGCGGCACCCCATGCAGCCCCCATGTTTTCTGGCGCTCGGGCCTTAATGGCGCCACCCCGTCTCGCTGTGACCTTGCGTCGTGAGCTAGGGCGGTTGGCTAGGGCCAGAATCACATACGAATCCGCGCAGTTAGCGTGTTTTCCCACATGCGGGGGGTGGGGATTCACATGTGGCGCCTCCCTAAGCGTGACTAGTGTAAGCCCTCGTGTGGAAATCAGGCAGCTATGCCTCAGTGTTTTCACTCTCACTATCCCTGACTATGATAGGGGTAATAGCCACAAGTGCACCGGGGGTGCAGTTGGTTTTGGCCACAAGTCGTGCAGCGTTGGTGTTAGACTGGCGGCACCCCCATCGCCCCCCATGTTTTCTGGCGCTCGGACCAATGGCTGCCACCCCGTCTCGCTGTGACCTTGCGTCGCTGAGCTAGGCGGTTGGCTAGGGCCAGAATCATATCTGAATCCCAGTTAAGCGTGCTTCCACAGCGTGGGTTCACTTCCCACAGTGTCGGGGTCAGTGATTCACATGTGGCCCTCCCTAAGCGTGACTAGTGTTAAGCCCTCGTGTGGAAATCAGGCAGCTATGCCTCAGTGTTTTCACTCTCACTATCCCTGACTATGATAGGGGGTAATAGCCACAAGTGCACCGGGGTGCAGTTGGTTTTTTGGCCACAAGTCGTGCAGCGTTGGTTAGGGTTAGGAAATTAGAATTAAAATTTGTTTTAGTGAGTGGTTGTTTGGACCATTATGCACTGGCCAGTTGTCCCCGCCCCACTAATCCCATCTAAAAAGTCAAATAAATTAAATAAAATAGAATAAAATAAAAGTTAAAAGGAAATAAAAAGAGAGGAGCTGTAAAAGGACTCAGAGTGGTTTAAAACTTTAATTTAATTTTTCATTAAGACCTTGTGGGTGTAATGTTTTAAGTTTTAAAATCCACAATCTCTCTGCTCTTTTCCTCTGTAAAGTTGTCCAGCCTGGATTCCCTTCAAGGCCACAGACCCTCAAATGTGTGATGTTGTGTGTCTGGAAATGTGTGTGAAATAAGTGTTGAGTGTATTTTTATGTATGTTGTGCAGGTGTTGTTTGGCATTATCGAGAAGTGTATGTCCAGTTTCCCGATGTACAACATGTGACAGTGAGTGCAGGTGATTGCATATACTATGTTGGGAGTGTCTAAGTTTAGTGGATTAGTGGGTGCAGAACAGTGACTATGGATATTAGTGATGAATAGGTGAGGGGTGAAGTGTAAGTTTTCTTTAGGGGTGGTGGTTGTAAGTGGCGGGTGAAGGTGGTGTTGTATGAGGAGGTCTTTGAGGTTTTTATTGCGTCTATATGCGGAGATGAGTGTGTGGTGTTGGAAGGTGGGGTGTGTTGTTTGGAAATCAGTATAGTGTTGTTTCAGTGTGTGGTGAAGGTGTTGTATGCCGTGTGAGTAGGTGCCAATAAGGGGCAGGAGATGGGGTGGGTCAGGGTTGGGGTTAGGAAGAGGGTTGGGGTTAGGGTTAGGGAAAAGGGTTGGGGTTAGGGTTAGGCAAGGGGTTGGGATTGGGGTTAGGTTTGAAAAAATGTTCTCACGAACTCATGGGTCCCAGACCGAAGTCCAGGACTCCATGTTGTGCACTGTCCATCGCCCCTCTTCATCAGGGTCCCCCCACACACACACACAATGCCAAAATAAGGCCTTAGATTTTTAAGCAGGTTTGCTGCTCCGGTTAGGGTTAGGATTTAGTTTAGATGAGGGTATAGGCTAGTCAAGATAGACTTTAGCGCCAATGTCATGCCATGAATATGGCTATGGCGATAAAAACATTCGATTAGGGTTAAGTTTAGGCAAAATAGCCTTAAGTTTAGGCAGAATAGCCTTAGTATTTTTCCATGCCGTAACTTCTGCTATGGGAGTTCAAAAATTAGGGTTAGCAATTTCATAAGCCCTGGGTTGCAACGTTTAGACAATTTTTTTGTCTTCATCAGGCACAGGGGCATGTTGCTCCTTCAGTGGTCAGGGACAGAATGAGGGCTTAGTGAGAAGCTCCTCCTATTTATAGACTTAGGGATAGCATAGTTTAGCTTTATTTGCTGTGGTTAGCTTTTTGGTTTTTTAGACTTAGAGATAGCATAGTTTAGCTTAGTTTCCTCTGGTTAGCTTTTTTTTTTTTCTGTCCAATTCGACTTTCCTGGATAAGGAGTAAATATCTGGTAGGATAGTTTTATGTTTTAGCTTGTGTTAGCTTAAAACAAGGAAAAGTGCCTGTCCTTTAGATATGGCATCTAGCCCTAGTCTAGTTTCTAGACCTTAGCAAATATCAAATGGTCGAATAGAAGGCGGGGGGAGGTTTGTCCCATGTTTATCGTCATGACGACCTTTCCTCTTTTTCTAGAACTTGTGTTAGTTCTTAATTTAAGCTTTTAGGTTCCACTACCAGATAGATACTTTTCCCGTAGTTTAGTTTTAGGTGTCAGTTACCAGGTAAGTATGTTTTTGGTCTTTTGTTATTTTTTTCTCTGTAGTCCCACTTTAACCATTTTCTTTTTCCTCTTTTGTCCTTTCTCCCTTAGGTGTAGGGAAGACACCCGAATCAGAGAGTGAGGCACTGGCTGATTAGGTTTGAAAAAAATGTTCTCCACGAACTCATGGGTCCCAGACCGAAGTCCAGGACTCCATGTTGTGCACTGTCCATCGCCCCTCTTCATCAGGGTCCCCCCCCACACACACACACAATGCCAAAATAAGGCCTTAGATTTTTAAGCAGGTTTGCAATCGGTTAGGGTTAGGATTTAGTTTAGATGAGGGTATAGGCTAGTCAAGATAGACTTTAAGCCAATGTCATGCCATGAATATGGCTATGTGGTAAAAACATTCGATTAGGGTTAAGTTTAGGCAAAATAGCCTTAAGTTTAGGCAGAATAGCCTTAGTATTTTTCCATGCGTAACTTCGGCTATGGGAGTTCAAAAATTAGGGTTAGCAATTTCATGCGCCCTGGGTTGCAACGTTCGACAATTTTTTGTCTTCATCAGGCACAGGGGCATGTTGCTCCTTCAGTGGTCAGGGACAGAATGGGGCTTAGTGAGAAGCTCCTCCTATTTATAGACTTAGGGATAGCATAGTTTAGCTTTATTTGCTGTGGTTAGCTTTTTGGTTTTTTAGACTTAGAGATAGCATAGTTTAGCTTAGTTTCCTCTGGTTAGCTTTTGTTTTTCTGTCCAATTCGACTTTCCTGGATAAGGAGTAAATATCTGGTAGGATAGTTTTTATGTTTTAGCTTGTGTTAGCTTAAAACAAGGAAAAGTGCCTGTCCTTTAGATATGGCATCTAGCCCTAGTCTAGTTTCTAGACCTTAGCAAATATCCAAATGGTCGAATAGAAGCAGGGGGGAGGTTTGTCCCATGTTTATCGTCCTTTGACGACCTTTCCTCTTTTTCTAGAACTTGTGTTAGTTCTTAATTTAAGCTTTTTAGGTTCCACTACCAGATAGATACTTTTCCCGTAGTTTAGTTTTAGGTGTCAGTTACCAGGTAAGTATGTTTTTGGTCTTTTTTGTTTTTTTTCTCTGTAGTCCCACTTTAACCATTTTTCTTTTTCCTCTTTTGTCCTTTCTCCCTTAGGTGTAGGGAAGACACCCGAATCAGAGAGTGAGGCACTGGCTGATTAGGTTTGAAAAAA
>NW_025962570.1:0-11927 GCF_017589495.1 Alosa alosa
TTACGTATTGCAGAAGGAATCGCCGGGCCACCAACAACAAAAACAAGACACTACAGGCCACACCAGCCTTTTTTTTTTTTTTTTTTGTGTTGATCCTATGCGCACAAAAGCAAAGTCCAGTCAATAGCCTGTGGGGGAGTAAAGAACACAAACACCACCGCCCATAATACATCCACAAGTCACCCTATGCACCCACAAGTACAGTCAGGCAAAATAACCCAAAGACCCCTCTCAGAACCCCTCCCCCAAGGCCACCCACTCCCGCTTGGCCTCCCCAGCCCCTCTTCCCACCCAACACTCCTTTACGGCAGACCGCACCAGCTCTCGAATTTTAAAAAAGAGCTCTGCAGCAGTACTCTGCGGGGGCTGATGCCTCAGGCACAACACAGCCCTCTCTTGGTCTCCGTGACGACAGACCACAGGACCTGCCGCTTAGCAGCCGGGGTTGGGGTCCCCAAACCTGCGCCCCGAACCACCAGGTCCCGGGAGAGCCAGCCACGGTACCCCCGGCCCACCCATTCCGCCACCAAGTCCCACACTCTCCCCGCCTCCCTACACTCCCAAAACGCGTGGGCGGCAGTCTCCTCCTCCGCGCAGCCCAAAGGGCAGAAAGGGGGGCCCCTGCCCCACAACCTGTGGACCCTCTCGCGGACCGGTAGGCGATCCAGGGCGCACAGCCAATTTAAGTCCTTGCCCCCTCGCCGCAGATAAGAAGGCTACAAAGTCCTCCAATCCACAGCCAGAGAACCCGCCTCCCCGGAGCCCCCACCCCAGGCCCCCTGGCGAGAGCCTCTTTATACAAAGCCCGGTGGTCTAAGACCAGGCCGTCCCGGAGACACCAAGCATTCCCCCTCACAAACCTGGCGACCTCTGCGTAATGACCCGGCCGGTCCCAGGACCACGGGATCCCCGGGTCCACAGGCCGCAGCTCCCGGAAGGGGAAACCCAGCCAGAACCTGGCAAGGAAGACCGCGGGGTGGTCAAACACCCCCGTCGCAATCCGGGCCTGAAACGCCACATGCAAGGACAGGGCCTTGAGCAGGAGGCAGGGCACCTCCCTCCCCCCCTCCGCCATGCTCCTATACATTTCAACCCTACTCACCATTTCGGTGCTGCCCCCCAAAGGAATGAGAACACGTCCCGCTCCAGCCTCCTCCCCACTACGAAGGGGACGGGGAACACGTAAGCAAGGTGGTTTAGCCGGGGGAGAATGTCGGCCTTCACAGCCAACACTCCCCAGCAGCGGGAGAGGCCGGGACCGCCAGCACCCCAACCTCCTCGCCACCCTATCCCTCAAACCGTCCCAGTTCCTCTGTGCCGACTCCTGGTGGTGAAAGTCCACCCCCAGGACCCGCAGGCAGTCTGCCACCCGGAAACCGCCCGGGAAGGCCGTCCGCCCGCCCACCTCCCATCACTGCGGACTTAGCGAGGTTCACCTTCGCCCCCGCTGCCCTCCCGTACTCTGCCAAAATGGCCGTTACCACCCCAAAGCTGGCATCAGACGGACTGTGCCGCCACCGCCTGCACACGCGAGCCATGAAAGCCTCCCCTCCCCCCCCCCCCGCAGGTGAACTCCAGCAAACCGCTGGGCCCGCCTGAGCACCGACAGCAGCGGCTCGAGAGAGGGAGGACGTAGAGCAAAGGCGAGAGGGGGCAGCCCTGATGGACCTCCCCTGCCTGCGGAACCACGGCCGACAAGTGGCCCCCCACCCTGACCATGCTACCAGCCTGGGAGTAGAGCAGCCGTACCCAAGAAATAAAACGAGGGCCAAAACCCATACGGCCCAGAACATTAAAAAGAAAACCGTGGCTCACGCGGTCGAAAGCCTTCTCCTGGTCCAGGCTCAGGAGGGCCAGTGGGAGAGCACGCTGCTCAACCCAGCTGACCACATCCCTCACCAGGACCAGGTTCAGGGAGCCCATGCGGCCCCTCACGCCACAGGTCTGGTCGGGGTGTATCACAGACCCCAACACCTCCCCCAAACGAAGCGTTAGTCTTGGCCAGAATCTTATAATCGGCCGTCAGCAGAGTGATCGGCCGCCAGTTGGCCAAATCCTCCCTGCTGCCTTTCTTATATAAAAGCGTGACCAAACCAGACCTGAGCAAAGGGGGCAGAACACCCGCCACCAAACTCTCCTCAAACACCAGGAGGAGGTCCGGGCCCACCAAAGCCCAGAAGGCCGCATAAAACTCGACCGGGAGACCATCCCGCCCGGGCGCGCTGCCCCTTTTCAGGGACCGCATGGCCGCCCCCACCTCATCCAGGTCCAGGGGCCGCTCCAGGGAGAGGGCCTCTGTCCCCGACAAGTGCCGGTCCAGTGCAGCCAAAAACCCCTCTGCTGCCTGCCGATCCTGGGACAAGTCCCAGGCAAAACCGGCCTGCCTCCTCAGCCAGGATCTGGCCCCCGTCGGGTAATGGCCCCTCCGCTCCTGCAAGGCCCCAAGGGCCGACCGCTGCTGCCTAGCCCTGGCTGCGGCAAAAAACCCCTTAGGAGTCTCCTCCATCAGCCGCCTCGCATTCCCCCCGCCCATGGAGGAGGGCGCTTGCCTCCCCACATAGCGGTCCTCAGCAGACCCCTGGAGCACCTGTGACTGCCCTCCCCAGGCTGAGGAGGCCACCGCCCCATCTCCATTAACGCATCCCCAGCTCAGCCGACAAGATGTTTTAACGGCAGCCTGCCTAGCTCCCGCCGCCTCACCAGCCCCACACCTTACAGAACGAGGCAATCGGGTCCTTGGTGGCCTCCCACCACTTGCTCTAATATCCATACAGGGGCCGTGATACCCCGCCAGCTCCCCTATAAAGAGACTGCAACGCAGCCGCGGAACGCCCCCCCAAGAAAGTGACGCTCAACCGCCACATCCCGATACGGCTCCCAGCCCCCACCTCCACCCAAACCCCAATCAGACAGGGACCAAACAAAACCACACTTCAAACCCTGCCCACCCCCCACCAAACCCCAAAACCAAAAACAAAAAACACAACTAAACTGCCCTTGCCTGTAAACATAAGCAAGTACATACAGTATCGCGATAAATTCACATGTTACAACATTTTTTTTTTAAACAAACCATACAGGTCTTTATGCTACCCACCACCACAACACCCACATTTCACAGGCTCCTTGCCTAATCTTCAGCCCCCCTTATCTTGGGTAATCCCTACACCGCTTGGTTTCTCTTCCTCATGAATCACCTTTAAATATCTCACTCTCCCTACCTACCCTGCCAACCCAATCCTAAACACCTTTCTCCCCGGCCAGTTTGCACCACTCTTCTCATTTAGTCCCCTCCAGTCCCAGAGGGTTTGTTTGAAGGCTGTGATGCTCCACACCACCAGCTTTTTTCCTCCTTCCAACCCAGACTCCTGCCCTGACAGAATTAGGTGGTCCCCGGAGGGCTCCTCCCTGTCTGTCCATCCTCCCCACCTTTCCTTACCCTCCTCCACACCCCTGCCGCCCCTGCATGACCACAAAGCATGGTCCCACAGTTTCTCCCTCCCCACACCCGACGTGGACACAGAGCCGCCCCCACTCCCCACCCTGCACCCGCCTCCGGGAGCTTCCTACCCAGCCAGCCAGCCAGTTTGGGTCCTCCTCTCCCCTATCTCCCTCGCTGCAACTGCACCTAATCCACCCCAGGCCGCCTGTCCACCATAGTTGGCTCCTGCAACAGGGTACGCTTAAACTAACAGTCTCCCCTGTACAGCTCCCTATGCCTTCAGGATCAGGGTTGCCCTCCAGCCCACTGCCACCTCGCCATTGAACTTTGCAGCCACGCATAACGCCCCGCTGCTCCCAGGACCACTGCTTCATCGCTTCAGCGCCAGAGAGCTTAAGCCCAACCAGAACTGGCTAAAACACAGCCATGTGGCTGAACTCCCCCATAAACCACCCCGTGCTAATCTTCAGGTGATTGAGCATTGGCAGGATGTCTGTTTTATCACGCACCCTGCCTGACGGCGATAACTCCCCCTCTCCTCCACATGCCCAACTCGCTTTCACTGGCCAGCCACCTTCTGGTCCCAATTAAACTTCGATTCCTCCTTCCAAAAATACCCTAATACCTTCACCCTACCTCGCCACCCCAAAACCCCCCATCCCATCCTCCTGCCTGCCCATGACCAAAAAAAACTCACACTGACTTCCCCTATTAATCTCGCCTCTGTAGCTCCTCTCAAAACAACCCAAAATAATCTTACCCACCTAAAACTATCCTCCGGAGCAGTTAAAAGTTGCCACATCATCGGGCATAAGCTGCCACCTTTCACACATCTGCCCCCTGCAATGTAACCCCCCTCATCACTCCTAAGTCTGGCTACCAGAGGCTCGATGTAGAGGACGTAAAGCAAAGGGGCCCCCCCTCTGTGCCACCAGCTCCGTAAAGGAGCCATTAACAGAGAACCGACTCCCCGCTCCCTCATATAACGCCCTCACCCTCCCTATAAACCCCGGCCCAAACCCCATGCACTGCATGACCTTAAGCAAAAAACCATGGCTGACTATGTCGAACGCCTTCTCCTGGTCTAGGCTTAGCAAGGCCAGGGGCAGACGTCGCTCCTCCACCCACTCCACATCCCGAGTCAAGACCAGGTTCAGACTACAGGACCTGCCAGGCACCCCACACGTCTGGTCCTCCTCCACCACCCACTGCAAGACCGTCGTGAGGTGCCTGACCAGGACCTTCGCCATCAGCTTGTAGTCAACGTTCAACAGGGTGATGGGCCTCCAGTTCCCACCTTTCCTCCTATCCCCTTCTTTAAATAGCAGGTAACCAGCCCCACCCTCATGGAGGCAGACAGGTCTCCTGCTCCTAGAGTAGTGACATCAGCTCCACCTACATCCTTCCCTACCACATCCTAGAACCCCCTATAAAATCTCTGCTGTGAGTCCATCACTCCTGAGTTTTACCTGCTTATAGAGGGGCTAGCTCCCACACTCCTCGGACCTCACTGCTGCTAAGCCTGTCCTCGCCTCCTCTGGCAAAGTCCGCCTATCCCCCTAAGAACTCCCTAACCTCCCCATCTCCCAACTAACTGCCATCAAACAAACCCCATAAAAAACTCTCCACCCTTTTCATTCCTCCAGCGTGGTCTACACTAAACTGCCCATCCAGACTCCTTCTGTCTCCTCCTCACTGACTTAAAGAAATATCTAGATGGATTCCCCTGTTTCCTCTCCTCCACTCTCCATCCATGCTGATCTGTTGGAGATAGAAGTCTGATGTGCCTCCAGTTTCCCTCACCTGTCCTTTGTCCACCTCCCTTGCCCCCTACTGCTTTACCCCACAGGCACTGCAGCTCTCGACGCAGCCTGTACCCCCCCCCCGAAGCCTCCCTGTTCCGTTCTTCCCACCCAGCTCTTAAACAAACCCCCTCTCCAGCCTCCCTTCTTCACCTCCTCCCACCAGGCCATGAGAGAAGGGAAGAAGACCTTCACGGTCCGCCATCTCCCATACTTCTGCGGAAAGCCCAAGAAAAATCCCCATCCCTCAGCAGATCCCCTGAACTGCCACTGCTGCACCTGCCTGTTTTGACGCCCCATCCCCAAACTTAAGCCCACCTCCACCACACAATGATCCAGGCCCCATGTGGGCCGACAGTACCCCCTCAGAACAAAACACATAATCTAACTCTCCACACCTCCAAAGTTGTTTTAACTCTTTCCCTCCTATGCCCGCCGTCCACATCTACATTAAAATCCCCTCACTAACTTCAGTTCTATTGTTGGTCAGCAACGGGCCAGACCAGCTAAGAAACTCCCCATCTATCCCCTAACACTAGGTGCATAAACATTAATCAATCCTCAATTTAGCCCTCCACTGGCAGTCAATGAGCAGCCCTCCCCGCACCACACACACACCGCAGTCTCCACCTTCCGCGGATCCAAAATACTTATCCCCACTCCATCTGCATGGACGCCTCTCGCCTCCCTCAGAAAGATGGCCCGCCCCCCCAATCCCTAGAAAACAAAAAAAGCCCATCTCAACATCCTTCACATGGCATTTCCTGGAGGAACACCACATCCACCCCCATCCCCACCCAATGTAGAGAAAAAGTCTTTCTCTTCACCCCACATTTTAGACCCGTGCGTTAACAGTGGCAAGCTTACAGTCCATCGCAACCATCATGAAAAAAAGAAACCCCACCCTACATACAAAACCCCACCAAGGAGGTCCACCCTTATCTCCTCACCGAGACCTCCACCCTTTCTCCCCTTTTAAGTAGCAATCCTGTAACAACAGGACTGCTCCTCCAACTCCTCGAGCACCCCCCCCCCCCCCCCCCCCACACATGAAAAGTAAATCACATCCCAACAAGTACAGCAAAACACAGTCCCCATCATAGTCCAGACACTTCCAAAACCCACCCAACTGGAGTCCAGTACAACAAAAAACAAGCCATCATTTACTCTTCCGGTTGAAGGGCCAGCGCCCACCACCAGTCACCTGTCTCAGGAGGACGGGTCGCAGTAGACACAGCCCTCTTGATGAGCTCCGTTGGCTCTGGCTCCTGTCACCATCTCCCCTCCTCACCACCACTGAAACCACCTCCATCCTGCTGGGAGACCTACAGGCCACCCCTCAGAAGAAGAGTCGCTAAGCCGCTTCCCCCCCCCCCCCCCCCCACATCCGGGGTCACCAGTAAGCAGATCCACAGCCCTCTGCCCTCCATCTGGTCCACCGACTACCCAGCGCCAGGAAAGGGGAAAGCGCCTGCTCCATGACCGGCATGTCCACCAGCCGCTGCCCAGGATTTAACTGCCTGCTCGCCCGAAGCCACCCCCTCGAAGACCGCTGCAGCTCCGCTTGACCACATTCACCTTGACACACCTCTCCGTCCTATCACCCGGCAGCCTGCCTCTTCCACGCTGGCCTTTCCCCATCTGCACATCCTCCTGTCACAGAAGAGTCCGGAAGACCTTCCATTACTCTCCGGATCTCACTCCACCGGGTCAGACCCCACCACCAGGTGGCGCCTACCTCCAAGGACGCACTCTGCAACCTCCAGGCCCACCTCCCAAGAAGACACGAGCCGCCATCTTGGCCATGCGGTCCCTCCACGTAGCCAGAGCCTCGACCTCCTCCCCTGCTATAACGCCGCTCCCTCGTCCACATCGCTCCCTCCGACCAGCAAAAGACTGCCGATGATCATCTCAGTGTTCTCTTGGCGCTTTGGTGCCAGCTGGTCCTCCACAGGCTCCAAACCTCGCGTTGGGAGCCTGCCCCTCTGCCAGTCCCCCATCTCCACGAAGCAGCCCCAGCATATGACTGCGCTCTTGTCAGGCAGGCCCTGTACAGATGCGAGTCACTGCCGCGACAAAGAGCAGGTCTTGGGCACTGGACACGACGCTTGGCCGCTCCCTCACCAGAGCACAACCTGCACCTTCAACCCACGCGACGTGAGCTTTGTGTGGCCCAGTCCTCCACATCGGCGACAGTACTCCGCTGGCCCGGTAGGGAGAGGTGCCCCGATGGCGGGCGATGGAAAATTACCCGGGGATGGCAAACACCCCCGGGACCCGAAAGATCTCTCCTCAGCCGCACAGCAAACCGTCCCTCCTCTGCCTAAATGCTGTGCTTGTCCATCAATTTAAATCCACCACGAGCCAGATTCACAATAGCGCTCTCAAAAGCCAGGATCTCCCCCTCCTCTACATAGGGATTGTAGACATGAACAATCAGTGCACAAACTCCAACAGGTGGAGACTCACCAGTCGCAATCCTGCCAAACGAAGCTGCCACCTTGCTTTAGCCTTGTCCTACTCGACTCCATGAACACACGCGGGCCGTAAAACGAGACATCCAAAGCTCCACCCGGAAATCCTGTAGGCAGTAGACTGCGCCGATGTGAACATCAGCCAATCCTTCAAAATCCGATCCACCACGTAGTCCCGGCTCCAAACCTCTCCTCTTATCCTCGATTCCTGCATCCGACTCTAATCCAACCTCCGAATTGTATTATTTAATGCGCGCCACTGGGACCGACTCATCACGCCTCGTAGATCCAACCGAGTATCCTGATCCTGTATTCCTCCTCCCTTTTTTTTTTCTTTTTTTTTTTTATCACTTCCACTCTGGAAACGCTTTTCATGGCTGGCTGTCAACCGCTCAACTCCACACCTCACCAAGACCTCGATTCCGATAGCTAGTTGCTGCTATGGTGACAGGAAGGACCTGCAGTCATTTGATTTTATGATGAGTTTATGAGCAATCATTAGGCAAAATATTTTTTTTCAATCTTTATTATGAATTAGAATATATTGTTTGGATGTGGTTATCATTTATTTAAAAAAAAAAAAGAAAAACGATATGGGGATGACGAGGTCTCCCCTGGTGGTCGATGCCCCAGGCAATTGCCTGACCATGCCTAATGCCAGGTCCCCCTGCACTAGATCCAACGCTCCATTCTTCCAAGCAAAAAGGGAAGTGCTCGTTAAAAGGTCCCTCTTCTAGAAGGAATAAGCTACCGAACATGCATCGTAGCGTTGTTTATGATTCACATTCACATACATCCAAGTAACGTGAAGTAATAACCTAATGAAACGAAGGGGGCCTTTCTGTTCTGCTGAATCCAAGTACAGCTTTGCAGCCTGTGGGAGGCGCAGGCTTGGAGATGCCTTCTGAATTTGCCGCCCGATACTGACTGTTGTTTATCCTATCAGCTGCTCTGGTGGGAAGCGTGACCACAGTGCAACCACTGCTCACTAGAGAGGAAGTGTCTCCCCTGCTGGTGTGGGGGCATAACGGGTTGGACTTAGTGGTTTATTGAAGTGACCCTGCCAAGTGCATATAGACTGAGAATGTTTTGGACTGTGTAAATAGTCTACTACCAGGGAAATAGCCAATATATATATTCATATTTTTTTGTTGAATGAAGATTGTCTTTATGACTATCATTTATTTGCCTCTGAAATTCTCATTGTGTTGGTGTGAAGGGAAAATCTGAAACTAAACTCTATCGACTGTTTTAAGTCAGGTTACATTATTGGAGCTTGCAGGGAACAGACATGTCATACCCAGCATCATTTCTGCCTGTTGAGCTGGATACTGGGACTTGTGTGGTTAACACATCCACTGTTTAAGCAAGACCAAAGGCCACAGTCATGCCAGCATGCACAGTTGACTCCCCTGCTACCCTGATTTGCATTTTGTATAGCTCACAGGATTTTCATTTACATGTTAAAGCCTCCTCCTGCCAAGCAAGGCCCACATCAATTTCTGATAATTCATGGCAGTTTTCGCATTGCCTGAAACTGCCAACAGCCATTAAACTGAACTTCCACGAATAATCTACAGTGCCGCATACTGACGGAATCACACTTTTTCATGCAGTGTTAGTCAAAAATAATATCCATGTAACATGAGTACACATTATTGCTATCGTGCAAACTTAACTTTGAAACAATACTTTAATTTCCATTTTAACAGAAGAATATCTCAGTCAGGGTAATATCCACAAACTGTTGTAAACATATGTACATTGTTGCTGCACAAATCAGTGCCGGCCCGAGCCTTTTGGGGGCCCTAAGCAGAATTTGATTTGGGGGCCCCCTCCCACAACGCAGAGTCACCTGTGCTTGGCGATAATTGACAACTTCACACTATGTCATATTATAAATTAATACAGTGAGGTTATGTATTAATACAGTGACTGATTATGAACTACTGTGTCCCCTGGACACAGATGCATAAGGACCGGGTAGGCTCATTCAGTAATCCATCCTTGCTCACATGCCAAAAATGTTTTGGGGCTCCGCTCTAGACTTCTGGCCCCATGTGCTTGGTAAACCAATGTATTAGTTGTTATTTACACCAACCCTGTCACCTTTTAATCTTAGAGGGTACTAAAATTACAGATTTATTTGAAAACATTCATATTCAAAGTGAAGCACTAAGGGTGGTTTACTGAAGTTGAATTGACAAATAACAAAATACAACAGCATTTGTATTTTTTGTAAACAAGTACATCTGTTTAATGACTTTTTTTTCAACAGATTTGCAGAACAAATCTGCAAAATGTGCATTAAATGAGCAATCTTCAACTACAAAATAAAACCAAAATAGACAAATATTAATAATCAAAAAAATAAAATGTCCCAAAAAAAATAGATACTTGTTCCTGGCTTTCAGGTATCTGCAACTCTGCAGTGGACTTAACCTGCAATGATTAAATAAATACAAAAAAATAAATAAAACAAAACTGTCATGTCATATTAACAGGCTATGTAACCATTTGCCATCAAGAAAACTCACCTTCTGTGTCATCAGCCATGGAGGCAGACACTTTGATGAGGTAGAGTTAGGTAGCCTGGTAGAGATGTGTTCCAAAGTACTTCAACAGTGTCTCTGAAAAAAAAAATATATATATATTGCATAAGTGCATATTTGATCGAGCAGAATGAGTTTATTTTGCTATCATTACTTACTCATCAACAAGTAATTCCACATGTAACAATTCATATTCTATTGGCAAATGAGGCATAATCAAAAAATGCTTAACATGGTGATCTACTGCAGCCTAAATATTAGGGGTAGCACCGCTTACATCACTTGCCACTCACTTGCCACATAATCAAATGTAAGTTTATTTCCATCACAGAAGTCTCCCCACCCAACATGGTATATTTTTCTCAAACACTACCATCTCTCTCCAAAGATCTTAGAGCAGAGCGCACATACTGTTCCATCTTTGCCTATGAAGCTGGAATGTTACTGATGCCCAGAGTCGCTAGTCAGTGGGTTGGTACTGGGAGCCTGGGGCTTACCTGCTGTTGCTATCAGACTTATCACGGTCACATATTATAGAACAGTAATAAACTATCAACACTTTGCAGGTGCTTAAATCAGAAACAATCCCTCTGTGGTAAATTTGCCTTCAGCTACGTTTTCATGTAGCTACTGTAGTGTTAATGTCCACTTCAGTCAGTCAGCTAGCTAACTTTAATTTACAACATAAGCCCACCTATAAGAAGGTATGCTTGATTGAACATCCAAAACAATCCCAATATCCTTGACATCTGAAATACATACATATATATTAATGGGAGACATTTCTCTGTTGATGCTAGGCTGTGACTTTTCTTTAACATTTCCGCCTCTTTCATTTTGCACTTGATGGAAAAGTCTGCACGAATTGTCTATGCACCAGGTAAAATTAGTTTACAGTATGCGCGTGACTCAAAGGCTGGCAGACACAGCAGAGGTAGGCGGCGCATATTGATCATGAAATCAGAATTGTCTTGTTTTGAATTATTAATTGTTTACTTATTCATTCATTGATGTCACTTTGTTTGCTATTTATTATGTAAAAAAAAAGAAAAATCTCGATTGGGGCAGCCGCTTTTAGTTCGCTATTCTCGGCCGTCCTGGCTAAATTACATTTTGACAACTATGTTTCAGCATTAATCTCATCTAATGAGATGGATGCCGCTTGCGCGCAGAACACAGCAAGTCCATTCTTGGTTTAATTGTGGAGACGGGCCACACGGAGATCATCCTCCACATTTAGACACCTATCTGTATTTGTTTTAATATACAGTGGGCAGTGCTTTCACTTGGCCAGCTTCATCATGTCCACAAGGGATCACCGTATCACGCAGAACTTCAATTTGTTTTTTCCCCAGTGAGACGCTGCAATAACCCAAACAATCGGGTAGATGGCTCCAAGGAGCAGGGTGTCTCATAAAAAGAAATGGAGCCGGAAAACCCACATACAGACTTCACTACAGACTTTAGCAGACTGGTATAGAAATAATGTAATAGCCAGAATATGCCTGCCCTGCCCTAATAAATAAATATTTGGTTAACTGCAAATGAATCAAGCGGCAAGTCAGAGAGACGCGAGGACAAATTAAAACATTCTGGTTTTCTCCGAAAAGTAACGATGATAGACAGACATCATTTGGACAAAATATAGAGCATATTA
>NW_025962571.1:5000-11913 GCF_017589495.1 Alosa alosa
TGTGTGTGCCTGCAGAGTGCTGTGTGTGTGCCTGCAGGGTGTGTGTGTGCTGTCTTGGGCCAAACAGAGGTGTGTGTGCCTGCAGAGTGGTGTGTGTGTGTGTGTGTGTGTGTGTGTGTGTGTGTGTGTGTGTGTGTGCCTGCAGGGTGTGTGTGTGTGTGCTGTCTTGGGCCTAACAGAGGTGTGTGTGTGTGTGTGTGTGTGTGTGTGCCTGCAGGGTGTGTGTGTGCTGTCTTGGGCCTAACAGAGCTGTGTGTGCCTGCAGAGTGCTGTGATTGTGTGCTCTCAGGGGTGTGTGTGTGCTGTGTTGGGCCTAACAGAGTGTGTGTGTGTGTGCCTGCAGGGTGTGTGTGTGTGTGTGTGTGTGTGTGCTGTCTTGGGCCTAACAGAGGTGTGTGTGTGGCTGCAGAGTGCTGTGTGTGTGTGCCTGCAGAGTGCTGTGTGTGTGTGTGTGGCTGCAGAGTGCTGTGTGTGTGTGTGTGTGCCTGCAGAGTGCTGTGTGTGTGTGCCTGCAGAGTGCTGTGTGTGTGTGTGTGCCTGCAGGGTGTATGTGTGCTGTCTTGGGCCTAACAGAGGTGTGTGTGTGCCAGAGTGCTGTGTGCTGTGTGTGTGTGTGTGTGTGTGTGTGTGTGTGTGCCTGCCTGCTGTCTTGGGCCTAACAGAGGTGTGTGTGTGTGTGCCTGCCTGCTGTCTTGGGCCCTAACAGTGTGTGTGTGTGTGTGTGCCTGCAGAGTGCTGTGTGTGTGTGCCTGCAGGCTGTGTGTGTGTGTGTGTGTGTGTGGGCTGGCTTGGGCCTTCAACAGGCCTCTCAGGCTGCACAGTGGTGTGTGTGTGTGTGCCTGCAGGCTGTGTGTGTGTGCTGTCTTGGGCCTAACAGAGGTGTGTGTGTGCCTGCAGAGTGCTGTGTGTGTGTGTGTGTGTGCCTGCAGGGTGTGTGTGTGTGCTGTCTTGGGCCTAACAGAGGTGTGTGTGTGCCTGCAGAGTGCTGTGTGTGTGTGTGGCTGCAGGGTGGTGTGTGTCTCTCTGCAGGGTGTGTGTGTGCTGTGTTGGGCCTAACAGAGGTGTGTGTGGCTGCAGGGTGGTGTGTGTCTGCCTGCAGGTTGTATGTGTGCTGTCTTGGGCCTAACAGAGTGTGTGTGTGTGTGTGTGTGTGTGCCTGCAGAGTGCTGTGTGTGTGCCTGCAGGGTGTGTGTGTGCTGTCTTGGGCCAAACAGAGGTGTGTGTGCCTGCAGAGTGGTGTGTGTGTGTGTGTGTGTGTGTGTGTGTGTGTGTGTGTGTGTGCCTGCAGGGTGTGTGTGTGTGTGCTGTCTTGGGGCCTAACAGAGGTGTGTGTGTGTGTGTGTGTGTGTGTGTGCCTGCAGGGTGTGTGTGTGCTGTCTTGGGCCTAACAGAGAGCTGTGTGTGCCTGCAGAGTGCTGTGATTGTGTGCTCTCAGGGTGTGTGTGTGCTGTGTTGGGCCTAACAGAGGTGTGTGTGTGTGTGCCTGCAGGGTGTGTGTGTGTGTGTGTGTGTGTGTGCTGTCTTGGGCCTAACAGAGGTGTGTGTGTGGCTGCAGAGTGCTGTGTGTGTGTGCCTGCAGAGTGCTGTGTGTGTGTGTGTGGCTGCAGAGTGCTGTGTGTGTGTGTGTGTGCCTGCAGAGTGCTGTGTGTGTGTGCCTGCAGAGTGCTGTGTGTGTGTGTGTGCCTGCAGGGTGTATGTGTGCTGTCTTGGGCCTAACAGAGGTGTGTGTGTGCCTGCAGAGTGTGTGTGTGTGTGTGTGTGTGTGTGTGTGTGTGTGTGTGTGTGCCTGCCTGCTGTCTTGGGCCTAACAGAGGTGTGTGTGTGTGTGCCTGCCTGCTGTCTTGGGCCTAACAGAGGTGTGTGTGTGTGTGTGTGTGCCTGCAGAGTGCTGTGTGTGTGTGCCTGCAGGCTGTGTGTGTGTGTGTGTGTGTGCTGGCTTGGGCCTTCAACAGGCCTCTCAGGCTGCACAGTGGTGTGTGTGTGTGTGCCTGCAGGCTGTGTGTGTGTGCTGTCTTGGGCCTAACAGGTGTGTGTGTGTGCCTGCTGCAGTGCTGTGTGTGTGTGTGCTTGCAGGGTGTGTGTGAGCTGTGTTGGGCCTAACAAGTGTGTGTGAGCTGTGTTGGGCCTAACAGAGTGTGTGTGTGCCTGCAGGGTGCTGTGTGTGTGTGTGTGTGTGTGTGTGTGTGTGTGTGTGTGTGTGTGTGTGTGTGTGTGTGTGTGTGTGTGTGTGTGTGTGTGCTCCCAGGTAGTGTGTGTGCTCCATTGGGCCTTCAACTGCTGTGTGTGTGCTCCTTGGGTCTCACACACACACACACACTGGGGTGGGAGAGGTGTGTGCCTGCTGCTATGGGCCTTAAGGGTCCCACACACACACACACACACACTGGGGTGACAGAGGAGTGTGTGTGCTCCATTGGGCCTTCAACTGCTGTCTGTGTGTGTGGGAGAGGAGTGTGTGTGCTCCCAGTGTGTGTGTGTGCTCCTTGGGTCACACACTGGGGTGAGAGAGGAGTGTGTGACTGCCCCCAGTGTGTGTGTGTGTGTGTGTGTGTGTGTGGGCTGTGCTGGGCTGTGCTGGGCCTTCAACACAGGCCTCTCTGGCTGCACAGTGCTGTGTGTGTGTGTGTGTGTGTGTGTGTGTGTGTGTGTGTGTGTGTGTGTGTGTGGGCTGTGCTGGGCCTAGTAAAGCTGTGTGTTGCTGCAGAGCTCTGTGTGTGTGTGTGTGTTTGGGCTGTGCTGGGCCTAATAGAGCTGTGTGTTGCTGCAGAGTGCTGTGTGTGTGTGTGTGTGTGTGTGTGGGCTGTGCTGGGCCTTCACCACAGGCCTCTCTGGCTGCACAGTGCTGTGTGTCTGCTCCCAGTGTGTGTGTGTGTGTGTGTGTGTGTGTGTGTGTGTGTGTGTGTGTGTGTGTGTGTGTGCTCCTTGGGTCACACACACTGTGCTGGGCCCTAAGAGAGGAGTGTGTGTGCTGCCAGTGTGTGTGTGTGTGTGTGTGTGTGTGTGTGTGTGCTCCCAGGTAGTGTGTGAGCTGTGTTGGGCCTTCAGCAGGCCTCTCAGGCTGTACAGTGGTGTGTGTGTGTGTGTGTGTGCTCTCAGGGTGTTTGTGTGCTCTCTTGGGCCTAACAGAGGTGTGTGTGTGGCTGCAGGGTGGTGTGTGTCTCTCTGCAGGGTGTGTGTGTGCTGTGTTGGGCCTAACAGAGGTGTGTGTGTGTGTGTGTGCCTGCAGAGTGCTGTGTGTGTGTGCCTGCAGAGTGCTGTGTGTGTGCTGTCTTGGGCCTAACAGAGGTGTGTGTGTGTGCCTACAGAGTGGTGTGTGTCTGCCTGCAGGTGTGTATGTGTGCTGTCTTGGGCCTAAAAAAGTGTGTGTGTGTGTGTGTGTGTGTGTGTGTGTGTGTGTGTGTGTGTGTGTGTGTGTGTGTGTGTGTGTGTGTGTGTGTGTGTGTGTGTGTGTGTGTGCCTGCAGTGCCTGTGCTGTGTGTGTGTGTCTGCCTGCAGGGTGTATGTGTGCTGTCTTGGGCCTAACAGAGGTGTGTGTGTGTGTGTGCCTGCAGAGTGCTGTGTGTGTGTGTGTGTGTGTGTGTGTGTGTGCCTGCAGAGTGCTGTGTGTGTGTGTGTGTGTGTGTGTGTGTGTGTGTGTGTGCCTGCCTGCTGTCTTGGGCCTAACAGAGGTGTGTGTGTGGCTGCAGGGTGGTGTGTGTCTCTCTGCAGGGTGTGTGTGTGCTGTGTGCTGTGTTGGGCCTAACAGAGGTGTGTGTGTGTGTGTGTGCCTGCAGAGTGCTGTGTGTGTGTGCCTGCAGAGTGCTGTGTGTGTGCTGTCTTGGGCCTAACAGAGGTGTGTGTGTGTGCCTACAGAGTGTGTGTGTGTGTCTGCCTGCAGGGTGTGTGTGTGCTGTCTTGGGCCTAAAAGAGTGTGTGTGTGTGTGTGTGTGTGTGTGTGTGTGTGTGTGTGTGTGTGTGTGTGTGTGTGTGTGTGTGTGTGTGTGTGTGTGTGTGTGTGTGTGTGTGCCTGCAGAGTGTGTGTGTGTGTGTCTGCCTGCAGGGTGTATGTGTGCTGTCTTGGGCCTAACAGAGTGTGTGTGTGTGTGTGTGTGTGCCTGCAGAGTGCTGTGTGTGTGTGTGTGTGTGTGTGTGTGTGCCTGCAGAGTGCTGTGTGTGTGTGTGTGTGTGTGTGCCTGCAGGGTGTGTGTGTGTGCTGTCTTGGGCCTAACAGAGGTGTGTGTGTGTGTGTGTGTGTGTGTGTGTGTGTGTGCCTGTGTGTGTGCCTGCAGGGTGTGTGTGTGTGTGCTTGCAGGGTGTGTGTGTGCTGTCTTGGGCCTAACAGAGGTGTGTGTGTGCCTGCAGAGTGGTGTGTGTGTGTGCTTGCAGGGTGTGTGTGTGTGTGTGCTGTCTTGGGCCTAACAGAGGTGTGTGTGTGCCTGCAGAGTGGTGTGTGTGTGTGTGTGCTTGCAGGGTGTGTGTGTGTGCTGTCTTGGGCCTAACAGAGGTGTGTGTGCCTGCAGAGTGCTGTGTGTGTGTGCCTGCAGGCTGTGTGTGTGTGTGCTGTCTTGGGCCTAACAGAGGTGTGTGTGTGTGTGTGTGTGTGTGTGCCTGCCTGCAGAGTGCTGTGTGTGTGTGCCTGCAGAGTGCTGTGTGTGTGTGCCTGCAGGATGTGTGTGTGCTGTCTTGGGCCTAACAGAGGTGTGTGTGGCTGCAGGGTGGTGTGTGTCTGCCTGCAGGTTGTATGTGTGCTGTCTTGGGCCTAACAGAGTGTGTGTGTGTGTGTGTGTGTGTGTGTGTGTGTGTGTGTGTGTGTGTGTGTGTGTGCCTGCAGAGTGCTGTGTGTGTGTGTGTGTGTGTGTGTGTGTGTGTGTGCCTGCAGGGTGTGTGTGTGCTGTCTTGGGCCTAACAGAGGTGTGTGTGTGCCTGCAGAGTGCTGTGTGTGTGTGCCTGCAGCTGTGTGTGTGTGTGTGTGTGTGTGCTGGCTTGGGCCTTCAACAGGCCTCTCAGGCTGCACAGTGGTGTGTGTGTGTGTGCCTGCAGGCTGTGTGTGTGTGCTGTCTTGGGCCTAACAGAGGTGTGTGTGTGCCTGCAGAGTGCTGTGTGTGTGTGTGTGTGTGCCTGCAGGGTGTGTGTGTGCTGTCTTGGGCCTAACAGAGGTGTGTGTGTGCCTGCAGAGTGCTGTGTGTGTGTGTGGCTGCAGGGTGGTGTGTGTCTCTCTGCAGGGTGTGTGTGTGCTGTGTTGGGCCTAACAGAGGTGTGTGTGGCTGCAGGGTGGTGTGTGTCTGCCTGCAGGTTGTATGTGTGCTGTCTTGGGCCTAACAGAGGTGTGTGTGTGTGTGTGTGTGTGCCTGCAGAGTGCTGTGTGTGTGCCTGCAGTGTGTGTGTGTGCTGTCTTGGGCCAAACAGAGGTGTGTGTGCCTGCAGAGTGGTGTGTGTGTGTGTGTGTGTGTGTGTGTGTGTGTGTGTGTGTGTGTGTGTGTGTGCCTGCAGGGTGTGTGTGTGTGTGCTGTCTTGGGCCTAACAGAGGTGTGTGTGTGTGTGTGTGTGTGTGTGTGCCTGCAGGGTGTGTGTGTGCTGTCTTGGGCCTAACAGAGCTGTGTGTGCCTGCAGAGTGCTGTGATTGTGTGCTCTCAGGGTGTGTGTGTGCTGTGTTGGGCCTAACAGAGGTGTGTGTGTGTGTGCCTGCAGGGTGTGTGTGTGTGTGTGTGTGTGTGTGCTGTCTTGGGCCTAACAGAGGTGTGTGTGTGGCTGCAGAGTGCTGTGTGTGTGTGCCTGCAGAGTGCTGTGTGTGTGTGTGTGGCTGCAGAGTGCTGTGTGTGTGTGTGTGTGCCTGCAGAGTGCTGTGTGTGTGTGCCTGCAGAGTGCTGTGTGTGTGTGTGTGCCTGCAGGGTGTATGTGTGCTGTCTTGGGCCTAACAGAGGTGTGTGTGTGCCTGCAGAGTGCTGTGTGTGTGTGTGTGTGTGTGTGTGTGTGTGTGTGTGCCTGCCTGCTGTCTTGGGCCTAACAGAGGTGTGTGTGTGTGTGCCTGCCTGCTGTCTTGGGCCTAACAGAGGTGTGTGTGTGTGTGTGTGTGCCTGCAGAGTGCTGTGTGTGTGTGCCTGCAGGCTGTGTGTGTGTGTGTGTGTGTGTGTGCTGGCTTGGGCCTTCAACAGGCCTCTCAGGCTGCACAGTGGTGTGTGTGTGTGTGCCTGCAGGCTGTGTGTGTGTGCTGTCTTGGGCCTAACAGAGGTGTGTGTGTGCCTGCAGAGTGCTGTGTGTGTGTGTGTGTGTGCCTGCAGGGTGTGTGTGTGCTGTCTTGGGCCTAACAGAGGTGTGTGTGTGCCTGCAGAGTGCTGTGTGTGTGTGTGGCTGCAGGGTGGTGTGTGTCTCTCTGCAGGGTGTGTGTGTGCTGTGTTGGGCCTAACAGAGGTGTGTGTGGCTGCAGGGTGGTGTGTGTCTGCCTGCAGGTTGTATGTGTGCTGTCTTGGGCCTAACAGAGGTGTGTGTGTGTGTGTGTGTGTGCCTGCAGAGTGCTGTGTGTGTGCCTGCAGGGTGTGTGTGTGCTGTCTTGGGCCAAACAGGTGTGTGTGTGCCTGCAGAGTGGTGTGTGTGTGTGTGTGTGTGTGTGTGTGTGTGTGTGTGTGTGTGCCTGCAGGGTGTGTGTGTGTGTGCTGTCTTGGGCCTAACAGAGGTGTGTGTGTGTGTGTGTGTGTGTGTGTGCCTGCAGGGTGTGTGTGTGCTGTCTTGGGCCTAACAGAGCTGTGTGTGCCTGCAGAGTGCTGTGATTGTGTGCTCTCAGGGTGTGTGTGTGCTGTGTTGGGCCTAACAGAGGTGTGTGTGTGTGTGCCTGCAGGTGTGTGTGTGTGTGTGTGTGTGTGTGTGCTGTCTTGGGCCTAACAGAGGTGTGTGTGTGGCTGCAGAGTGCTGTGTGTGTGTGCCTGCAGAGTGCTGTGTG
>NW_025962572.1:0-11907 GCF_017589495.1 Alosa alosa
CAGTCTGTTACATATTTCATCACATATGACTCTTGAGTTAGCGCCTGGAGGTTTGCTGGGCCGGAGGAATCATACTCTGTTCCATGAGTATACCATGGGTTTGAGATTTTTAGAGCTCTGCTTAAGGCACAACCCTTGGGGTTAGCTTAAGTGGGCGCAGTGCTCAGTATCGGTGCTTAAGCCTGGTTGTCCGTGGAAATTGGTACCCAGAGAAGTGTTTGCCACTTTGTGTTGTAGACTTAGCATAGAGGGTGTTAGCTAGTTTGATTGGCGTGTTTAATTTAGGTTAAGTTTAGTGGGTAGGACACGGTGAAATGCTCCCAGGCTCACTACCTGCAGCATGAGGACAGAGAGGTCTTTAGACCTCTGTGAGCTACAGCCTGTGTGAGGTGTGCACTGTCTCCTAGGCCTCTCTGCCTCTCCAAGCGTCGAGGTCCAAACCAGAGGGGTGGCTGTAGCTAGTAGGCCTCTGACAAGGCCTGAAGCTAGGTTTGGGCCTCTGTGAGTAGCTGTAGCCGATGTGAGCACAACATCTTCCCCAAGCTCTCCAACATCAGGGGGTCAAGTCAGAGGTCAGCGCTAATGGGCCTCTCACAAGGCCTCGGCTAAGCTCTGGAGGATTGGGTTGAATTGTAAATTAATTTTGGAGAACAGAGTCTGGGATTTGTGCTAGCTGTGGAAGGGGATAGGAGAAGAGGTTGGGCCTCTGTTCGTGTATTAATTAGGGTTAAGTTTAGATGTAGGATACGGGTAATGCTCCCAGAGTCACACTGCGCGGGACAGAGAGAGTCTTTAGACCTCTGGTAACTGGGGCCTGTGGGTGGAGTGTGTGTGTGTGTGGGGGTGCTGCAGTGGGTATAGCACAGCATCTAGGCCCAAGCATCAGGCACAGCATCTCGGCCCAACTTTAATAATAATAATAATGTAATAATAATAATAGTTGGGGCCTCTCTGAGCAGCTGGAGCCTCTCTGAGCAACAGGCCTCTCGCTGTCCTCTCTATACGCTCTTGGCAGCGGCGTGTGTGGGTGTGTGTGGCTTTAACGGTGGAGATGCAAGCAGCTCTCTGTGTCTCTCCTGCTCCTAGGCCCAAGTTGAGCCCGTCTGAGCACAAACACTCATCCCCAGGCCTCTCCGGCCCGTCCCGTCACAGTAGCTAGTAGGCCTCTCCACGAGGCCAACAGCCCAAGCCAATGTGTGTGTTTGGGGGGAGGGCGTAGCTCAAGATGGTGAGATTCTAGATTAATTTTATTGCTCCGGACATAGCGCCGCCACCCGTCTCGCTGTGATATGCGTCGCGGAGATAGGGCAGTTGTGGGGCAGAATCATTATGTGAATCCATAGCCTAAGCGTGACATATTCATCACACTCACGACTCTCTTGACCATGAGTTTTTCACTCTTGGCCTGGTAGCAGTATGGGAGAATGACAGTCTGTTACATTTTCCATCACATACGACTCTTGACTTGTGAGTTTTCACTCTCTTGGCCTTAGTGGCAGTATGGAAATGACAGTCTGTTACATTTTTCATCATCGACTCTTGACTTGGTTTTCCTCTTGGCCTTAGTGGCAGTATGGGAGAATGACAGTCTATTACGTTTTCCATCACATACGAGTCTTGAGTTAGCCTTTTCAGTCTGCTTGGCCCCTTAGTGGCAGTATGGAATGACAGTCTGTTACATGTTCATCACATATGACTCTTGAGTTGGCGCCCTGGAGTTTGCTGGGCCGGAATCATATCTGAACTCCCTTGGGTATACCATGGGTTTTGAATTTTTGACTCTTAAGGCTTTAACCGCACGAGGTTAGCTTAAGTGGGCACAGTGCCAGTACTTATCGGTGCTTAAGCCTGGTTGTCCGTGAAGTGGTACCCAGAGGGTGTTTGCCACTTTGTGTTGCGGGCTTAGCATAAGTGTTAGCTAGTTTGATTAAGCGTGTTTTAATTTGGGTTAAGTTTAGTGGAGTAGGATACGGTAATGCTCCCAGGCTCACCTTTACCTGCCTTGTGCCCAGGGGACAGAGAGGAGTCTTTGGAGCCTCTGTGTGAGTAGCTGGGGCCTGTGTGAGAACATGCACTGTGTCTCTAGGCACTCTGTGCCTCTCAAGCGTCAGGGGTCAAGCCAGAGGTCAAGCTGTAGCTAGTAGGCCTCTGACAGGAGCCTCGTGACCTAAGTTTGGGCCTCTGTGTGTGAGTGGCACCGGCCCGTCATGAGCACAAGCACTCTTCCCCAAGCCTCTCAAGCATCAGGGGTCAAGTCAAGAGGTCAGCAACAGTGGCTAGTGGGCCTCTCCTGAGGCCTCAGCCTAAGCTGGAGGTTGGGTTAGATTGTAAATTGATTTTGGAGAACAGAGTCTAGGTTGTGCTAGCTGTGGAAGGGATGAGGGAAGAGGTTGGGCCTCTGTTCGTGTAATGTCGGGTTAAGTTTAGATGTGGGATACAGGGTAATGCTCCCAGGCTCACACACACGCGCAGGGGACAGAGAGAGGTCTTTTGGAGCCTCTGTGAGAATCAACTGGGGCCTGTGGGTGGAGTGTGGGTGTGTGTGTAGGTGCTGCAGTGGGTATAGCACAGCATCTAGGCCCAACATCTGACACAGCATCTAGGCCCAACTTTAATAATAATAATGTAATAATAATAAGTTGGGGGCCTCTCTGAAACAGCTGGAGCCTCTCTGAGGCAACAGGCCCCTCTCTCTGTCCCTCTCTATGCCTGGCGTGTGTGCGTGTGTGTGTGTGCTTGGTGGGGGGTCCTGGCGCAGCTCTCTGTGTCTCTCCCTGCTCCCTAGGCCCAAGTTGGGCCCGTCTGAGCACAAGCACTCATCCCAGGCCTCTCCGGCCAGATCCGATCAGGTAGCAGGCCTCTCACAAGACCTTAGCTTAAGCTAATGTGTGTGTGTGTGTTTGGGGGAGGCGCTCAGGGTAGGTGAGATTCTAGATTAATTTGGGCTCCGGACCCATGGCCGCCACCCCGTCTCGCTGTGACCTTCGTGGCGGAGAGATAGGCGGCTATTAGGGCCAGAATCGTATGTGAATCCAGCTGGCTAATGCTGACTCTTGACATGTTTCATCACATGGGAGAATGACAGTCTGTTACATTTTCCATCATCGACTCTTGCGGGGTTTCACTCTTGGCCTTAGTGGCAGTATGGGAGAATGACAGTCTGTTACATTTTCCATCACATAGACTCTTGACTTAGCGGGTTTCCTCTTGGCCCTTGGTGGCAGTGAATGCAGTATGGAGAATGACAGTCTGTTACATTTTCCATCACATGGGAGAATGACAGTCTGACTTCACAGACTCTTGAGGTTTTTCAGTCTTAGCCTGGTAGCAGTATGGGAGAATGACAGTCTGTTACATTTTTCCATCACATCACGAGTCTTGAGTTAAGCGCTTTTCAGTCTTGGCCTTAGTGGCAGTATGGGAGAATGACAGTCTGTTACATGTTCATCACATATGACTCTTGAGTTAAGCGCCTGGAGGTTTGCTAGGGCGGAATCATATCTGAACCGCTTAGGTATACCATGGGTTTGAGATTTTTGGCTCTGCTTAAGGCTTTAACCCTTGGGTTAGCTTAAGTGGGGCACAGTGCACCAGTACTTATCGGTGCTTAAGCCTGGTTGTCCGTGGGGGGTTGGTACCCAGAGGGGGTGTTGCCACTTTGTGTTCTTGAGGCTTAGCATAGGGTGTTAGCTAGTTTGATTAAGCGTGTTTAATTTGGGTTAAGTTTAGTGGAGTAGGATACAGGGTAATGCTCCCAGGCTCCACACAGCAGGGGACAGAGAGGAGTCTTTGGAGCCTCTGTGAGCAGCTGCAGCCTGTGTGAGAACATGCACTGTCTCCTGGGCCTCTCTGTGCCCTCTCAAAGCGTCAGGGGGTCAAACCAGAGGTCAAGCTGTAGCTAGTAGGCCTCTGACAAGGCCACCCCTAAGTTTGAGCCTCTGTGAGTAGCTGCAGCCCGTGTGAGCACAAGCACTCTTCCCCAAAAGCCTCTCAAGCATCAGGGGTCAAGTCAGGAGTCAGCAGCAGTAGCTAGTAGGCCCTCTCACAAGGCCTCAGCTAAGCTGGAGGATTGGGTTAGATTGTAAATTAATTTTGGGGAGAACAGAAGTCTAGGTTATTGCTAGCTGTGGAAAGGGGATAGGGAAGAGGTTGGGCCTCTGTTAGGTGTGATAGTGGGGTTAAGTTTAGATGTAGGATACAGGGTAATGCTCCCAGGCTCACACACCGCGGGGGACAGAGAGGAGTCTTTGGAGCCTCTGGAGCTTCAGCTGGGGCCTGTGGTGTGTGTGTGTGTGTGTGGGGGGTGCTGCAGTGGGTATGCTGCATCTGGCCCAAGCATCTAGGCACAGCATCTAGGCCCCTTTAATAATAATAATGGAATAATAAGTTGGGGCCTCTCTGAGCAGCTGGAGCCTCTCTGAGCAACAGGCCCCTCTCTGTCCCCTCTCTATCACCTGCGTGTGTGTGCGTGTGTGTGGCTGTGCTTGGTGGGGGTCTAGGCGCAGCTCTCTGTGTCTCTCCCTGCTCCTAGGCCCAAGTTGAGCCCGTCTGAGCACAAGCACTCATCCCAGGCCTCTCGGCCCGTCCGATGCACAGTAGCTAGTAGGCCTCTCACAAGGCCTTGGCTTAAGCTAATGTGTGTGTGTTTCAGGGGAGGCAGCTCAGGATAGGTGAGATTCTAGATTAATTTTGGCTGGCTCGGACCTAGCGCCCGCCACCCCATCTGGCTGTGACCTTGCGTCGCGGAGATAAGCCGGTTGGCTAGGGCCAGAATCGTATGTGAATCGCAGCTAAGCGTGACATGTTCATCACATCGACTCTTGACTTAGCGGGTTTTTCACTCTTGGCCCTTAGTGGCAGTATGGGAGAATGACAGTCTGTTACATTTTCCATCACATACGACTCTTGACTTGCGGGTTTCACTCTTGGCCCCTTAGTGGCAGTATGGGAGAATGACAGTCTGTTACATTTTCCATCATCGACTCTTGACTTAGCGGGTTTTCACTCTTGGCCTTAGTGGCAGTATGGGAGAATGACAGTCTGTTACATTTTCCATCACATACGACTCTTGACTTAAGCGGGTTTTCACTCTTGGCCCTTGAGTGGCAGTATATGGGAGAATGACAGTCTGTTACATTTTCCATCACATCACAGTCTTGAGTTAGCTTTTTTCAGTCTTGGCCTTAGTGGCAGTATGGGAGAATGACAGTCTGTTACATTTTCCATCACATCTGAAGTCTTGAGTTAAGCGCTTTTTCAGTCTTGGCCTTAGTGGCAGTATGGGAGAATGACAGTCTGTTACATGTTCATCACATATGACTCTTGAGTTAGCGCCTGGAGGTTTGCTAGGGCGGAATCATATCTGAACCCTTGGGTATACCATGGGTTTGAGATTTTTAGGCTCTGCTTAAGGCTTTAACCCTTGCGAGGGTTAGCTTAAGTGGGGCACAGTGCACCAGTACTTATGGGTGCTTAAGCCTGGTTGTCCCGTGGGGGTGGTACCCAGAGGGGTGTTTGCCACTTTGTGTTGCAGGCTTA
The DNA here is from genome assembly GCF_017589495.1 of Alosa alosa. NCBI lineage: Eukaryota > Metazoa > Chordata > Actinopteri > Clupeiformes > Clupeidae > Alosa > Alosa alosa. The sequence continues at coordinate 5,539 of NW_025962572.1, forward strand.
GCATAGGGTGTTAGCTAGTTTGATTAAGCGTGTTTAATTTGGGTTAAGTTTAGTGGAGTGGGGATACAGGGTAATGCTCCCAGGCTCACACCTGGCGCAGGGGACAGAGAGGAGTCTTTGGAGCCTCTGTGTCAGCTGGGGCCTGTGGGTGGGTGTGTGTGTGTGTAGGGGTGCTGCAGTGGGTATAGCACAGCATCTAGGCCCAAGCATCTAGGCACAGCATCTAGGCCCAACTTTAAATAATAATGTAATAATAATAATAAGTTGGGGCCCTCTCTGGGCGGCTGGAGCCCTCTCTGAGCAACAGACCCCTCTCTCTGTCCCTCTCTATCACCTGCTTGGTGTGTGCGTGTGTGTGGCTGTGCTTGGTGGGGGTCTGGCGCAGCTCTCTGTGTCTCTCTCCTGCTCCCTAGGCCCAAGTTGAGCCCGTCTGAGCACAAGCACTCATCCCAGGCCTCTCCCGGCCCGTCGATCACAGTAGCTAGTAGGCCTCTCACAAGGCCTTAGCTTAAGCTAATGTGTGTGTTTGGGGGGGGCGCTCAGGATTGGGTGAGATTCTGAATTAATTTTGGCCGGCTCGGGACGCCGCCGCCACCCCGTCTCGCTGTGACCTTGCGTCGCGGAGATAGGCCCGGTTGGCTAGAGCCAGAATGCATTAATGTGAATCCGCAGCTAAGCATTGACATGTTCATCACATCTGACTCTTGACCCAGCGGGTTTTCACTCTTGGCCCCTTAGTGGCAGTATGGGAGAATGACAGTCTGTTACATTTTTTCCATCACATACGACTCTTGACTTAAGCGGGTTTCACTCTTGGCCTTGGTGGCGGTATGGGAGAATGACAGTCTGTTACATTTTCCATCACATCACCACATCGACTCTTGACTTAGCCGGGTTTTCACTCTTGGCCCCTTAGTGGCAGTATGGAGAATGACAGTCTGTTATTTTCATTCACGACTCTTGAGTTAAGCTTTTTTCAGTCTTGGCCCACGGTATGGGAGAATGACAGTCTGTTACATTTTCATTGAGTCTTGAGTTAGCGGGTTTTCAGTCTTGGCCTTAGTGGCAGTATGGGGAATGACAGTCTGTTACATGACAGTCTGTTACATTTTCCATCACAGTCTGTTACATTTTCCATCTTGAGTTTGAGTTTTTTCAGTCTTGGCCCCTTAGTGGCAGTATGGGAGAATGACAGTCTGTTACATGTTCATCACATATGACTCTTGAGTTAAGCGCCTGGAGGTTTGCTAGGGCTGAATCATATCTCTGAACCCGCTTAGGTATACCATGGGTTTGAGATTTTTCGAAGCTCTGCTTAAGGCTTTAACCCTTGTGAGGTTAGCTTAAGTGGGGCACAGTGCACCAGTACTTATCGGTGCTTAAAAAGCCTGGTTGTCCGTGGGGGTGGTACCCAGAGGGGGTGTTTGCCACTTTGTGTTGCGGGCTTAGCATAGGGTGTTAGCTAGTTTGATTAAGCGTGTTTAATTTGGGTTAAGTTTAGTGGAGTAGGATACAGGGGTAATGCTCCCAGGCTCACACACTGCAGCGCGGGGACAGAGAGGAGTCTTTGGAGCCTCTGTGAGCAGCTGCAGCCTGTGTGAGAACATGCACTGTCTCCTAGGCCTCTCTGTGTGCCTCTCAAAGGGGTCAAACCAGAGGTCAAGCTGTAGCTAGTAGGCCTCTGACAGGGGGCCTCAGCCTAAGTTTGGGCCTCTGTGAGTAGCTGCAGCCGTGTGAGCACAAGCACTCTTCCCAAGCCTCTCCAAGCATCAGGGGTCAAGTCAGGGTCAGCAGTAGCTAGTAGGCCTCTCACAAGGCCTCAGCCTAAGCTGGAGGTTGGGTTAGATTGTAAATTAATTTTTGGGAGAACAGAGTCTAGGTTGTGCTAGCTGTGGAAAAGGGGATAGGGAAGAGGTTGGGCCTCTGTTAGGTGTATTAATTGGGGTTAAGTTTAGATGTAGGATACAGGGGTAATGCTCCCAGGCTCACACACTGCATGGCGGCGGGGGACAGAGAGGAGTCTTTGGAGCCTCTGTGAGCAACTGGGGCCTGGGTGGGTGTGTGTGTGTGTGTGTGCAGTGGGTATGTGCTGCAGTGGGTATAGGCACAGCATCTAGGCCCCAAGTTGGGGCCTCTCTGAGCCCAGCTGGAGCCTCTCTGAGGCAACAGGCCCCTCTCTCTGTCCCTCTCTATCACCTCTTGTGGCGCGTGTGTGCGTGTGTGGCTGTGCTTAGTGGGGGGGTCTGGCGCAGCTCTCTGTGTCTCTCCCTGCTCCCTGGGGCCCAAGTTGAGCCCGTCTGAGCACAAGCACTCATCCCCAGGCCTCTCCCGGCCCGTCGATCCGATCACAGTAGCTAGTAGGCCTCTCACAAGGCCTTGGCTTAAACTAATGTGTGTGTGTTTGGGGGAGGCTCAGGATGGGTGAGATTCTAGATTAATTTTGGCGCTCGGACCTAGCGCCCGCCACCCCGTCTCGCTGTGACCTTGCGTCTTGAGGAGATGGCCGATTGGCTAGGGCCAGAATCGTATGTGAATCCGCAGCTAGCGTGGTATGTTCATCACATACGACTCTTGACTTAGCGGGTTTTCCTCTTGGCCTTAGTGGCAGTATGGGAGAATGACAGTCTGTTACATTTTCCATCACATCGACTCTTGACTTAGCGGGTTTTTCCTCTTGGCCTTAGTGGCAGTATGGGGGAGAATGACAGTCTGTTACATTTTCCATCACATACGACTCTTGACTTAGCGGCTTTTTCACTCTTGGCCCCTTAGTGGCAGTATGGGAGAATGACAGTCTGTTACATTTTTCCATCACATCACATCTTGAGCTTTTCAGTCTTGGCCCTTAGTGGCGGTATGGGAGAATGACAGTCTGTTACATTTTTCCATCACATCGAGTCTTGAGTTGGCGCTTTTTCACTCTTGGCCCCTTAGTGGCAGTATGGGAGAATGACAGTCTGTTACATGTTCATCACATATGACTCTTGAGTTAGCGCCTGGAGGTTTGCTAGGGCGGAGATCATATCTGAACCACGCAGGTATACCATGGGTTTGAGATTTTTTTGGCTCTGCTTAAGGCTTTAACCCTTGCGAGGTTAGCTTAAGTGGGGCACAGTGCACCAGTACTTATCGGTGCTTAAGCCTGGTTGTCCGTGGGGGGTGGTACCCAGAGGGGGTGTTTGCCACTTTGTGTTCTTGGGCTTAGCATAGAGGGGTGTTAGCTAGTTTGATTAGCGTGTTTAATTTGGGTTAAGTTTAGTGGATTGGGATACAGGGTAATGCTCCCAGGCTCACACACCTGCCTTGGCGCGGGGACAGAGAGGAGTCTTTGGAGCCTCTGTGAGCAACTGCAGCTGTGTGAGAACATGCACTGTCTCCTAGGCCTCTCTGTGCCTCTCCAAGCGTCCGGGGAGTCAAACCAGAGGTCCAAGCTGTAGCTAGTAGGCCTCTGACGGGCCTGGAAGCCTAGAAGTTTGGAGCCTCTGTGTGAGTGGCACTGCAGCCCGTGTGAGCACAAACGCTCTTCCCCCAAGCCTCTCAAGCATCAGGGGGTCAAGTCAGAGAGGTCAGCAGTAGCTAGTAGGTACTCTCACAAGGCCTCAACCTAAAAGCTGGAGGATTGGGTTAGATTATGTAAATTAATTTTGGGAGGAGCAGAGTCTAGAGTTGTGCTAGCAGCTGTGGGAAAGGGGATAGGGAAGAGGTTGGGCCTCTGTTCATGTATTAGTGGGGTTAAGTTTTAGATGGACAGGATACAGGGGTAATGCTCCAGGCTAACACACACAGCACTTGGGGGACAGAGAGAGGGGAGTCTTTGCGGAGCCTCTACCAGCCCGAGCAGCTGGGCCCTGTGGGTGGGTGTGTGTGTGTGTGGGGTGCTGCAGTGGGTATGGCACAGCATCTAGGCCCAAGCATCTGGGGCCTCTCTGAGTAATAATAAGTTGGGGCCTCTCTGAAGGCAACAGGCCCTCTCTCAACAGTCCCCTCTCTGTCCCTCCTATGACCTGCTTGTGGCGTGTGTGTGTGTGTGGCTGTGCTTGGTGGGGTCTAAGCGCGGCTCTCTGTCTCTCCCCTGCTCCCTAGGCCCAAGTTGAGCCCGTCTGAGCACAAGCACTCCATCCCCAGGCCTCCCGGCCCGTCCGATCACAGTAGCTAGTAGGCCTCTCACAAGGCCTTAGCAAGCTAATGTGTGTGTGTGTGTTTTGGGGGGAGGCCTTCAGGATTAGGTGAGATCTAGATTCATTTTGACGCTCGGCCGCCAGCGCCGCCACCCCGTCTCGCTGTGACCTTGCGTCGCCCGAGGAGATGGCCGGTTGGCTAGAGAGCCAGAATGGTATGTGAATCGCGCTAGCGTGACATGTTCATCACATGCGACTCTTGACAGCAGGTTTCCTCTCTTGGCCTTAGTGTTGTGAGTATGGGAGAATGACAGTCTGTTACATTTCCATCATCGGCTCTGACTTAGCGGGTTTTTCACTCTTGGCCCTTAGTGGCAGTATGGGAGAATGACAGTCTGTTGCTTTCCATCATACGACTCTTGACTTATGAGTTTCCTCTTGGCCCTTAGTGGCAGTATGGGAGAATGACAGTCTGTTACATTTTCCATCACATCACAGGTCTTGAGTTGGCGCTTTTTTTCAGTCTTGGCCTTAGTGGCGGTATGGGAGGGCAGCAGTCTGTTACATGTTCATCACATATGACTCTTAGGTTAAGCGCCTGGAGGGTTTGCTAGGGCGGAATCATATCTCGAACCATGAGCCTACCATGGGTTTGAGATTTTTCGGCTCTGCTTAAGGCTTTAACCCTTGCGAGGTTAGCTTAAGTGGGGCACAGTGCACCAGTACCTTGATTGACAAGCCTGGTTGTCCGTGGGGGTGGTACCCAGAGGGGGTGTTTGCCACTTTGTGTTGCGGGCTTAGCATAGAGGTGTTAGCAGCTAGTTTGATTAGCGTGTTTAATTTGGGTTAAGTTTAGTGGAGTAGGATACAGGGAGTAATGCTCCAAGGCTCACTACCTTGTAGCGCCAGGGGACAGAGAGGAGTCTTTGGGCCTCTGTGAGATCAGCTGCAGCCTGTGTGAGAGGCATGCACTGTCTCCTAGGCCTCTCTGTACCTCTCAAAGCGTCAGGGAATTAAACCAGAGGAGGTCAAGCTAGTAAAGGCCTCCTGACAAGGAGCCCTAGAGCCTAAGTTTGGAGCCTCTGTGAGTAGCTCACAGCCGATGTGAGCACGCTCCTTCCCCAAACCTCTCAAGCATCAGGGGTCAAGTCAGAGGGAGTCAGCAGTAGCTAGTAGGCCTCTCCACAGGCCTCAGCCTAAGCTGGAGGATTGGAGTTAGATTGTAAGTATTTTGGGAGAACAGAGTCTAGGTTGTGCTAGCTGTGGAAAGGGGATGAGGGGAAGAGGTTGGGCCTCTGTTAGTGTGATAGTGGGGTTAAGTTTAGATGTAGGATACAGGAGGTGTGCTCCCAGGCTCACACACAGCAGCAGGGGACAGAGAAGGAGTCTTTGGAGCCTCTGTGAGCAACTGGGGCCTGTGGAGTGGAGTGTGTGTGTGTGTGTGGGGGTGCTGCAGTGGAGTGCCCCACAGCATCTAGGCCCAGGTTGGGGCCTCTCTGGGCAGCTGGAGCCTCACAGGCAACAGGCCCCTCTCTCTGTCCCTCTCTATCACCTGCTTGTGGCAGCGTGTGTGCGTGTGTGTGGCTGTGCTTGGTGGGGGTCTGGCGCGGCTACTCTGTGTCTCTCCCTAGCCATTTAGGATTGAGCCCGTCCTGAGCACAAGCACTCATCCCAGGCCTCTCCCGGCCGTCGATCCACAGTAGCTAGTAGGCCTCTCACAAGGCCTTAAGCAGCTAATGTGTGTGTGTGTGTTTGATGGCTCAGATGGGTGAGATTCTAGATTAATTTTGGCTCGGGCCTTAGCTTGCCGCCACCCCGTCTAGCTGTGACCTTCTTTGTCCTTGGAGATAGGCTGATTGGCTAGGAGCCAGGGGTATGTGAATCAGCAGCTAGTGACATGTTCATCACATCACGACTCTTGACTTAGCGGGTTTCACTCTTGGCCCCTTGAGTAGCAGTATGGGAGAATGACAGTCTGTTACATTTTTCCATCATCTGACCTCTTGACTTGGGTTTTTCCTCTTGCTTATAGTGGCAGTATGGGAAGAATGACAGTCTGTTACATTTTCATCACGCTGACTCTTGACAGCAGGTTTTCACTCTTGGCCCCTTAGTAGCAGTATGGAGAATGACAGTCTGTTACGACCATCACATACGACTCTTGACTTGTGAGGTTTCCTCTTGTATAGTGGCGGTATGGGAGAATGACAGTCTGTTACATTTTCCATCACATCACGACTCTTGACTTAAG
>NW_025962573.1:0-11875 GCF_017589495.1 Alosa alosa
AAAAATCATTTTTTAGAGAAGGAGGGCCTTTGGTTTTACAAGCCTTCTGGCCAGCGTCCGCGAGACTGTCATAATTGATAGAACACCGAGCACTACATTAAACAGCGATCACATAGCACAATGGGTAATTAAACTGTGCAAAGCACTTGAAGCACTGTGCCAGCGTCACTGGTTCTAATCCTGCTTCGTGGCGTGACCACCGTGGTCTCCGTTAATTTACGGTGTCCGGTCACCTATGTCAGTGCAATCGCTGATCGCGAGAGCGTAATCGCGTCGTGCGTCGCGTCGCGTCGCGATCTCTTAAAGCCAATTGCGTGACTGTTTCTAACTGTTTGCTGTCTTTTTGTTGCGCTGTTTACTGAGGGCACTCATATTAACCACTGATATCAATTGCAACAGCCAGAGAAATAAAATCATTTTTTTCACGAAGGAGGGGCCTTTGGTTTACAAGCGCTTCGACCCAGCGTCCGCGAGACTGTCATAATTGATAGAACACCGAGCACTACATTAAACAGCGATCACATAGCACAATGGGTATTAAGCTGTGCAAAAGCGCGAAGCACTGTGCCAGCGTCACGGTTTCTAATCCTGCTTCGTGGCGTGGCCACCGCGGTCTCCGTTAATTTTACGGTGTCCGGTCACCTATGTCAGTGCAATCGCTGATCGGAGAGCGTCGCGTCGCGTGCGTCGCGTCATCGATCTCTTAGAAACCAATTCGCGTGACTGTTTCTAACTGTTTGCTGTCTTTTTTGTTGCGCTGTTTACTGAGGGCACTCATATTAACCACTGATATCAATTGCAACAGCCAGAGAAATAAAATCATTTTTTTTTACGAGAAGGAGGGCCTTTGGTTTACAAGCGCTCTGACCAGCGTCCGCGAGACTGTCATAATTGATAGAACACCTGGCACTACATTAAACAGCGATCCATAGCACAATGGGTAATTAAGCTGTGCAAAACGCTTGAAGCATTATTGCCAGCGTCACTGTTTTCTAATCCTGCTTCGTGGCGTGACCACCGTGGTCTCCGTTAATTTTACCGGTGTCCATCAGCCTGTGTCAGTGCAATAAGCTGATCAGCGAGCGTCGTCGTCGTCGTCGTGCGTGCTATCTCTTAAGAAGCCAATTGCGTGACTGTTTCTAACTGTTTGCTGTCTTTTTGTTGCGCTGTTTACTGAGGGCACTCATATTAACCACTGATATCAATTGCAACAGCCAGAGAAATAAAAATCATTTTTTACGAGAAGGAGGGCCTTTGGTTTACAAACGCTACGGCCAGCGTCACGAGACTGTCATAATTGATAGAACACCTAGCACTACATTAAACAGCGATCACATAGCACAATGGAGTAGTCGCTGTGCAAAGCACTTGAAGCACTGTGCCAGCGTCACAGTTTCTAATCCTGCTTCGTGACGTGGCCACCGCGGTCTCCCGTTAATTTTACCGGTGTCCGGTCACCTATGTCAGTGCAATCGCTGATGGCGAGCGTCGCGTCGCGTGCGTCGCGTCGCGATCTCTTAAAAGCCAATTGCGTGACTGTTTCTAACTGTTTGCTGTCTTTTTGTTGCGCTGTTTACTGAGGGGCACTCATATTAACCACTGATATCAATTGCAGCAGCCAGAGAAATAAAATCATTTTTTTTCGAGAAGGAGGGCCTTTGGTTTACAAGCGCTTCTGACCAGCGTCCGCGAGACTGTCATAATTGATAGAACACCGAGCACTACATTAAACAGCGATCCCATAGCACAATGGGTAATTTCGCTGTGCAAAACGCTTGAAGCATTGTGCCAGCGTCACTGGTTCTAATCCTGCTTTGTGACGTGACCACCGTGGTCTCCGTTAATTTTACGGTGTCCATTAGCCTGTGTCCAGTGCAATGTCGCTGATCAGCGAGAGCGTCGCGTCGCGTCGCGTCGCGTGCTATCTCTTAAGAAGCCAATTGCGTGACTGTTTCTAACTGTTTGCTGTCTTTTTGTTTCGCTGTTTACTGAGGGCACTCATATTAACCACTGATATCAATTGCAACAGCCAGAGAAATAAAAATCATTTTTTACGAGAAGGAGGGCCTTTGGTTTACAAACGCTACGGCCAGCGTCACGAGACTGTCATAATTGATAGAACACCTAGCACTACATTAAACAGCGATCACATAGCACAATGGAGTAGTCGCTGTGCAAAGCACTTGAAGCACTGTGCCAGCGTCACAGTTTCTAATCCTGCTTCGTGACGTGGCCACCCGCGGTCTCCCGTTAATTTTACCGGTGTCCGGTCACCTATGTCAGTGCAATCGCTGATCGGCGAGCGTCGCGTCGCGTCGCGTCGCGTCGCGATCTCTTAAAAACCAATTGCGTGACTGTTTCTAACTGTTTGCTGTCTTTTTTGTTGCGCTGTTTACTGGGGGCACTCATATTAACCACTGATATCAATTGCAACAGCCAGAGAAATAAAAATCATTTTTTCACGAGAAGGAGGGCCTTTGGTTTACAAGCGCTTCGGCCAGCGTCCGCGAGACTGTCATAATTGATAGAACACCGAGCACTACATTAAACAGCGATCCCATAGCACAATGGGTAGTCGCTGTGCAAAAGCACTTGAAGCATTGTGCCAGCGTCACTGGTTCTAATCCTGCCCGTGGCGTGACCACCGTGGTCTCCGTTAATTTTACCGGTGTCCATTAGCCTGTGTCAGTGCAATGTCGCTGATCGGCGAGCGAGCGTCGCGTCGCGTCGCGTCGCGTGCTATCTCTTAAGAAGCCAATTTGCGTGACTGTTTCTAACTGTTTGCTGTCTTTTTTGTTGCTCTGTTTACTGGGGCACTCATATTAACCACTGATATCAATTGCAACAGCCAGAGAAATAAAAATCATTTTTCACGAGAAGGAGGGCCTTTGGTTTACAAGCGCTTCTGACCAGCGTCCGCGAGACTGTCAAAATTGATAGAACACCTAGCACTACATTAAACAGCGATCACTTAGCACAATGGGTAATTGGCTGTGCAAAGCACTTGAAGCATTGTGCCAGCGTCACAGGTTCTAATCCTGCTTCGTGGCGTGACCACCGTGGTCTCCGTTAATTTTACGGTGTCCATTAGCCCTGTGTCAGTGCAATCGCTGATCGGCGAGCGTCGCGTCGCGTCGCGTCGTCGTCGCGCTATCTCTTAAAGCCAATTGCGTGACTGTTTCTAACTGTTTGCTGTCTTTTTTTGTTGCGCTGTTTACTGGGGGCACTCATATTAACCACTGATATCAATTGCAACAGCCAGAGAAATAAAATCATTTTTCACGAGAAGGAGGGCCTTTGGTTTACAAGCGCTTCGACCAGCGTCCGCGAGACTGTCATAATTGATAGAACACCTAGCACTACATTAAACAGCGATCACATAGCACAATGGGTAGTAGTCGCTGTGCAAAGCGCTTGAAGCACTGTGCCAGCGTCACAGTTTCTAATCCTGCGCCGTGGCGTGGCCACCAGCGGTCTCCGTTAATTTTACCCGGTGTCCGGTCACCTATGTCAGTGCAATAAGCTGATCGCGAGCGTCGCGTCGCGTCGCGTCGCGTCGCGATCTCTTAAGAAGCCAATTAGCGTGACTGTTTCTAACTGTTTGCTGTCTTTTTGTTGCGCTGTTTACTGGGGGCACTCATATTAACCACTGATATCAATTGCAACAGCCAGAGAAATAAAATCATTTTTTCACGAGAAGGAGGGCCTTTGGTTTACAAGCTTCTTCGGCCAGCGTCCGCGAGACTGTCATAATTGATAGAACACCGAGCACTACATTAAACAGCGATCCCATAGCACAATGGGTAATTAAGCTGTGCAAAGCACTTGAAGCATTGTGCCAGCGTCACTGGTTCTAATCCTGCTTCGTGACGTGACCACCGTGGTCTCCCGTTAATTTTACCGGTGTCCATTAGCCTGTGTCAGTGCAATGTCGCTGATCAGCGCGAGCGTCGCGTCGCGTCGCGTCGCGTGCTATCTCTTAAGAAGCCAATTGCGTGACTGTTTCTAACTGTTTGCTGTCTTTTTTGTTTAGCTGTTTACTGAGGGCACTCATATTAACCACTGATATCAATTGCAACAGCCAGAGAAATAAAATCATTTTTTCACGAGAAGGAGGGCCTTTGGTTTACAAGCGCTCTGACCAGCGTCCGCGAGACTGTCATAATTGATAGAACACCTAGCACTACATTAAACAGCGATCACATAGCACAATGGGTAATTAAGCTGTGCAAAGCACTTGAAGCACTGTGCCAGCGTCACAGTTTCTAATCCTGCTTCGTGGCGTGGCCACCGTGGTCTCCGTTAATTTTACGGTGTCCGGTCACCTATGTCAGTGCAATGGCTGATGGCGAGCGTCGCGTGTCGCGTCGTCGTGCTATCTCTTAAGAAACCAATTGCGTGACTGTTTCTAACTGTTTGCTGTCTTTTGTTGCTGTTTACTGGGGGCACTCATATTAACCACTGATATCAATTGCAACAGCCAGAGAAATAAAAATCATTTTTTACGAAGGAGGGCCTTTGGTTTACAAGCCTTCTGACCAGCGTCGCGAGACTGTCATAATTGATAGAACACCTAGCACTACATTAAACAGCGATCACATAGCACAATGGGTAATTAAGCTGTGCAAAGCACTTGAAGCACTGTGCCAGCGTCACAGTTTCTAATCCTGCTTCGTGGCGTGGCCACCGTGGTCTCCGTTAATTTTACGGTGTCCGGTCACCTATGTCAGTGCAATCGCTGATCGTCGAGAAGCGTCGTCGCGTCGCGTCGTTTCGTCGCGATCTCTTAAAGCCAATTGCGTGACTGTTTCTAACTGTTTGCTGTCTTTTTGTTGCGCTGTTTACTGAGGGCACTCATATTAACCACTGATATCAATTGCAACAGCCAGAGAAATAAAAAATCATTTTTCACGAGAAGGAGGGCCTTTGGTTTACAAGCGCTTCGACCCAGCGTCGCGAGACTGTCATAATTGATAGAACACCGAGCACTACATTAAACAGCGATCCCATAGCACAATGGGTAATTAAGCTGTGCAAAGCACTTGAAGCATTGTGCCAGCGTCACTGGTTCTAATCCTGCTTCGTGACGTGACCACCGTGGTCTCCGTTAATTTTACGGTGTCCATTAGCCTGTGTCAGTGCAATGGCTGATGGCGAGCGTCGCGTCGCGTCGCGTCGCGTGCTATCTCTTAAAAGCCAATTGCGTGACTGTTTCTAACTGTTTGCTGTCTTTTTTGTTGCGCTGTTTACTGAGGGCACTCATATTAACCACTGATATCAATTGCAACAGCCAGAGAAATAAAAATCATTTTTCACGAGAAGGAGGGCCTTTGGTTTACAAACGCTACGGCCAGCGTCACGAGACTGTCATAATTGATAGAACACCTAGCACTACATTAAACAGCGATCACATAGCACAATGGGTAGTAAGCTGTGCAAAGCACTTGAAGCACTGTGCCAGCGTCACAGTTTCTAATCCTGCCGTGGCGTGGCCACAGCGGTCTCCGTTAATTTTACGGTGTCCGGTCACCTATGTCAGTGCAATCGCTGATCAGCGAGAACGTCGTCGCGTCGTCGCGTCGTGCGATCTCTTAAGAAGCCAATTGCGTGACTGTTTCTAACTGTTTGCTGTCTTTTTGTTGCGCTGTTTACTGAGGGCACTCATATTAACCACTGATATCAATTGCAACAGCCAGAGAAATAAAAATCATTTTTTACGAGAAGGAGGGCCTTTGGTTTACAAGACTGTCATAATTGATAGAACACCGAGCACTACATTAAACAGCGATCCCATAGCACAATGGAGTAGTCGCTGTGCAAAGCACTTGAAGCATTGTGCCAGCGTCACTGGTTCTAATCCTGCTTCGTGACGTGACCACCGTGGTCTCCCGTTAATTTTACCGGTGTCCATTAGCCTGTGTCAGTGCTGCCAGCTGATCAGCGCGAGCGTCGCGTCGCGTCGCGTCGCGTCGCGTCGCGTGCGATCTCTTAAGAAGCCAATTGCGTGACTGTTTCTAACTGTTTGCTGTCTTTTTGTTGCTCTGTTTACTGAGGGCACTCATATTAACCACTGATATCAATTGCAACAGCCAGAGAAATAAAAATCATTTTTTACGAGAAGGAGGGCCTTTGGTTTACAAGCGCTTCTGGCCAGCGTCGCGAGACTGTCATAATTGATAGAACACCGAGCACTACATTAAACAGCGATCCCTTAGCACAATGGGTAATTAAGCTGTGCAAAGCACTTGAAGCATTGTGCCAGCGTCACAGGTTCTAATCCTGCCGTGGCGTGACCACCGTGGTCTCCGTTAATTTTACGGTGTCCATTAGCCCTGTGTCAGTGCAATGGCTGATGCGAGCGTCGTCGTCGCGTCGTCGTGCTATCTCTTAAAGCCAATTAGCGTGACTGTTTCTAACTGTTTGCTGTCTTTTTGTTGCTGTTTACTGAGGGCACTCATATTAACCACTGATATCAATTGCAACAGCCAGAGAAATAAAATCATTTTTTTACGAGAAGGAGGGCCTTTGGTTTACAAGCGCTTCGGCCAGCGTCGCGAGACTGTCATAATTGATAGAACACCGAGCACTACATTAAACAGCGATCACATAGCACAATGGGTAATTAAGCTGTGCAAAGCACTTGAAGCATTGTGCCAGCGTCACAGTTTCTAATCCTGCTTCGTGGCGTGGCCACCGCGGTCTCCGTTAATTTTACCCGGTGTCCGGTCACCTATGTCAGTGCAATGTCGCTGATCAGCGAGCGTCGCGTCGCGTCGCGTCGTCGTCGCGATCTCTTAAAAGCCAATTGCGTGACTGTTTCTAACTGTTTGCTGTCTTTTTGTTGCGCTGTTTACTGGGGGCACTCATATTAACCACTGATATCAATTGCAACAGCCAGAGAAATAAAAATCATTTTTTTACGAAAGGAGGGCCTTTGGTTTACAAGCGCTCTGACCAGCGTCCGCGAGACTGTCATAATTGATAGAACACCGAGCACTACATTAAACAGCGATCACATAGCACAATGGGTATTCGCTGTGCAAAAGCACTTGAAGCACTGTGCCAGCGTCACTGGTTTCTAATCCTGCTTCGTGGCGTGACCACCGTGGTCTCCCGTTAATTTTACCCGGTGTCCGGTCACCTATGTCAGTGCAATGGCTGATCGTCGCGAGCGAGCGTCGTGCGTCGTCGCGTCGCGATCTCTTAAGAAGCCATTCGCGTGACTGTTTCTAACTGTTTGCTGTCTTTTTTGTGCGCTGTTTACTGAGGGGCACTCATATTAACCACTGATATCAATTGCAACAGCCAGAGAAATAAAATCATTTTTCGAGAAGGAGGGCCTTTGGTTTACAAGCGCTTCGGCCAGCGTCCGCGAGACTGTCATAATTGATAGAACACCGAGCACTACATTAAACAGCGATCCCATAGCACAATGGGTAGTGGCTGTGCAAAAGCACTTGAAGCACTGTGCCAGCGTCACTGGTTCTAATCCTGCCATTGGCGTGACCACCGTGGTCTCCCGTTAATTTTACGGTGTCCATTCACCTATGTCAGTGCAATGTCGCTGATGGCGAGCGTCGCGTCGCGTCGCGTCGCGTGCTATCTCTTAAGAAGCCAATTGCGTGACTGTTTCTAACTGTTTGCTGTCTTTTTGTTGCGCTGTTTACTGAGGGCACTCATATTAACCACTGATATCAATTGCAACAGCCAGAGAAATAAAAATCATTTTTTACGAGAAGGAGGGCCTTTGGTTTTACAAGCCTTCTGACCAGCGTCTGAGACTGTCATAATTGATAGAACACCGAGCACTACATTAAACAGCGATCACATAGCACAATGGGTAATTAAGCTGTGCAAAGCGCACTTGAAGCACTGTGCCAGCGTCACTGGTTCTAATCCTGCTTCGTGACGTGACCACCGTGGTCTCCCGTTAATTTTACGGTGTCCATTAGCCTGTGTCAGTGCAATGTCGCTGATCAGCGAGCGCGTCGCGTCGTCGCGTCGCGTCGCGTCGCGATCTCTTAAAGCCAATTGCGTGACTGTTTCTAACTGTTTGCTGTCTTTTTGTTGCTCTGTTTACTGAGGGCACTCATATTAACCACTGATATCAATTGCAACAGCCAGAGAAATAAAAATCATTTTTTACGAGAAGGAGGGCCTTTGGTTTACAAGCGCTTCTGGCCAGCGTCCGCGAGACTGTCAAAATTGATAGAACACCGAGCACTACATTAAACAGCGATCCCTTAGCACAATGGGTAAGTGGCTGTGCAAAAGCACTTGAAGCATTGTGCCAGCGTCACAGGTTCTAATCCTGCTTCGTGACGTGACCACCGTGGTCTCCCGTTAATTTTACCGGTGTCCATTAGCCCTTTGTCAGTGCAATGCTGATGCGTAGAACACGTCGCGTCGTCGCGTCGCGTCGCGTGCTATCTCTTAAAAGCCAATTGCGTGACTGTTTCTAACTGTTTGCTGTCTTTTTTGTTGCGCTGTTTACTGAGGGCACTCATATTAACCACTGATATCAATTGCAACAGCCAGAGAAATAAAAATCATTTTTTACGAGAAGGAGGGCCTTTGGTTTACAAACGCTACGGCCAGCGTCACGAGACTGTCATAATTGATAGAACACCTAGCACTACATTAAACAGCGATCACATAGCACAATGGAGTAGTCGCTGTGCAAAGCACTTGAAGCACTGTGCCAGCGTCACAGTTTCTAATCCTGCTTCGTGACGTGGCCACCGCGGTCTCCCGTTAATTTTACCGGTGTCCGGTCACCTATGTCAGTGCAATCGCTGATCGCGAGAATGTGCGTGCGTGTGTGCGTGCGATCTCTTAAGAAGCCAATTGCGTGACTGTTTCTAACTGTTTGCTGTCTTTTTGTTGCGCTGTTTACTGAGGGCACTCATATTAACCACTGATATCAATTGCAACAGCCAGAGAAATAAAATCATTTTTTCACGAGAAGGAGGGCCTTTGGTTTACAAGCGCTTCTGACCCAGCGTCCGCGAGACTGTCATAATTGATAGAACACCGAGCACTACATTAAACAGCGATCCCATAGCACAATGGGTAATTAAGCTGTGCAAAGCACTTGAAGCATTGTGCCAGCGTCACTGGTTCTAATCCTGCTTCGTGACGTGACCACCGTGGTCTCCCGTTAATTTTACCGGTGTCCATTAGCCTGTGTCAGTGCAATCGCTGATGGCGAGCGATGCGTCGCGTCTTTTTTGCGTGGGGGGCGTCGCGTCGCGATCTCTTAAGAAGCCAATTGCGTGACTGTTTCTAACTGTTTTGTCTGTTTTTTGTTGCTCTGTTTACTGAGGGCACTCATATTAACCACTGATATCAATTGCAACAGCCAGAGAAATAAAAATCATTTTTTCACGAGAAGGAGGGCCTTTGGTTTACAAGCGCTCTGGCCAGCGTCCGCGAGACTGTCAAAATTGATAGAACACCGAGCACTACATTAAACAGCGATCCCATAGCACAATGGAGTAGTCGCTGTGCAAAGCACTTGAAGCATTGTGCCAGCGTCACTGGTTCTAATCCTGCTTCGTGACGTGACCACCGTGGTCTCCCGTTAATTTTACCGGTGTCCATTAGCCCTTTGTCAGTGCAATAAGCTGATGCGCGAGCGTCGCGTCGCGTCGCGTGCGTGCGTGCTATCTCTTAAGAAGCCAATTGCGTGACTGTTTCTAACTGTTTGCTGTCTTTTTGTTGCGCTGTTTACTGAGGGCACTCATATTAACCACTGATATCAATTGCAACAGCCAGAGAAATAAAAATCATTTTTTACGAGAAGGAGGGCCTTTGGTTTACAAGCGCTTCTGACCAGCGTCCGCGAGACTGTCATAATTGATAGAACACCTAGCACTACATTAAACAGCGATCACATAGCACAATGGGTAATTAAGCTGTGCAAAGCACTTGAAGCACTGTGCCAGCGTCACAGTTTCTAATCCTGCTTCGTGACGTGGCCACCGCGGTCTCCCGTTAATTTTACCGGTGTCCGGTCACCTATGTCAGTGCAATCGCTGATCGCGAGAAGCGTCGTCGCGTCGCGTGTGTCGTCGTCGCGATCTCTTAAAAGCCAATTTGCGTGACTGTTTCTAACTGTTTGCTGTCTTTTGTTGCTGTTTACTGAGGGCACTCATATTAACCACTGATATCAATTGCAACAGCCAGAAAAAAAATCATTTTTTTACGAGAAGGAGGGCCTTTGGTTTACAAGCGCTACGGCCAGCGTCGCGAGACTGTCATAATTGATAGAACACCGAGCACTACATTAAACAGCGATCCCATAGCACAATGGGTAATTGGCTGTGCAAAGCACTTGAAGCATTGTGCCAGCGTCACTGGTTCTAATCCTGCCGTGGCGTGACCACGTGGTCTCCCGTTAATTTTACCGGTGTCCGGTCACCTATGTCAGTGCAATAAAGCTGATGGCGAGCGCGTCGCGTCGCGTCGCGTCGCGTCGTGCGATCTCTTAAGAAGCCAATTGCGTGACTGTTTCTAACTGTTTGCTGTCTTTTTTGTTGCTCTGTTTACTGAGGGCACTCATATTAACCACTGATATCAATTGCAACAGCCAGAGAAATAAAATCATTTTTTCACGAAGGAGGGCCTTTGGTTTACAAGCGCTTCATTGGCGTCCGCGAGACTGTCATAATTGATAGAACACCGAGCACTACATTAAACAGCGATCCCTTAGCACAATGGGTAGTGGCTGTGCAAAGCACTTGAAGCATTGTGCCAGCGTCACAGGTTTCTAATCCTGCCGTGGCGTGACCACCGTGGTCTCCGTTAATTTTACGGTGTCCATTAGCCTATGTCAGTGCAATCGCTGATCAGCGCGAGCGTGCGTCGCGTCGTCGCGTCGCGATCTCTTAAAGCCAATTGCGTGACTGTTTCTAACTGTTTGCTGTCTTTTTTGTTGCTCTGTTTACTGAGGGCACTCATATTAACCACTGATATCAATTGCAGCAGCCAGAGAAATAAAAATCATTTTTTCGCGAAGGAGGGCCTTTGGTTTACAAGCCTTCTACGGCCAGCGTCGAGACTGTCATAATTGATAGAACACCGAGCACTACATTAAACAGCGATCCCATAGCACAATGGGTAGTCGCTGTGCAAAGCGCGAAGCATTGTGCCAGCGTCACAGGTTCTAATCCTGCTTAGGTGGCGTGACCACCGTGGTCTCCGTTAATTTTACGGTGTCCATTAGCCTGTGTCAGTGCAATCGCTGATCAGCGAGCGAAACGTCGTCGCGTCGCGTCGCGTGCTATCTCTTAAAGCCAATTGCGTGACTGTTTCTAACTGTTTGCTGTCTTTTGTTGCGCTGTTTTACTGAGGGCACTCATATTAACCACTGATATCAATTGCAACAGCCAGAGAAATAAAATCATTTTTTTCACGAAGGAGGGCCTTTGGTTTACAAAGCCTTCTGACCAGCGTCCGCGAGACTGTCATAATTGATAGAACACCTAGCACTACATTAAACAGCGATCACATAGCACAATGGGTAATTAAGCTGTGCAAAGCACTTGAAGCACTGTGCCAGCGTCACAGTTTCTAATCCTGCTTATTGGCGTGGCCACCGCGGTCTCCGTTAATTTTACGGTGTCGGTCACCTATGTCAGTGCAATCGCTGATCAGCGAGCGTCGTCGTGCGTGCGTCGATCTCTTAAGAAGCCAATTCGCGTGACTGTTTCTAACTGTTTGCTGTCTTTTTTTTGGCTGTTTTGAGGGGCACTCATATTAACCACTGATATCAATTGCAGCAGCCAGAGAAATAAAATCATTTTTTACGAGAAGGAGGCCTTTGGTTTACAAGCGCTTCGACCAGGCGTCCGCGAGACTGTCATAATTGATA
>NW_025962574.1:0-11838 GCF_017589495.1 Alosa alosa
GGTGATAAATCCTGATTACTCCACAATGAGAACAAACACTCTAAGCCATGGACTGTTCTGTATATACAGTCTATGCTTTAAGCAACTAACATCCTCTGGGTGTGAAATCCACTATTAAGGAATGCAAGGAATACAGTATATGTGCAAATGTGCAAATCTGCCTAGAGCAGGCTGTCACCACAAACTGAGTGACCGTTCAAGAAGAATATTGGTGGGGTGGGGGTGGGGGGGCAGCAAGGCACCTGTGACAACTCTGAACCATAGACTGTAAAAAAAAAAGATTTAAAACCTTTCCAAGGGGTGAAATTTTTGTCCTTTTTAAATTGTATTTATTTATTTGTATTATAATTTAACTCTTTAAGTGTATGTATATGTATATTTCCTGGTGATTATTCCGTTTTCTTACTATGTGAAGGTATCTGTGTTAAATATGTATTGTTTAATTAAACTGTATTTATAAAAACTTAAAAACTCTATGGGTGAGTGGCAAACCTCTTATCTATTTTTTAGTTCTTTGAGTGTGAGGTCAACAGCATCAATGTGTCATTGACCGCCCTTTCAACTCAGCAAACTTTTCATAATCATCCGTATTCAGCGTGTGTCATCCGTGTATCTTTGTGTGTGTGTGTGTCTATGTGCCTTTGTGTGTGTGTATGTGTGTGTGTGTGTCTGTGTGTGTGCACTTCCATAGCCGCAACAAGGTCAACTCAGGCTCGTGACCCATGCAGTAACCTCAGCAGGTAATCTCAGTAACCTCTGCTAACAAACAGGCCTGACTTTTAAAAGCCTTTGGGCCCTCACACACACTGGAGATGGGGTCGTACACAAAACAGCAAGCAGACCATGTGAAGGAAAGCTCATAGTTGATAAGTTCTGTATTAAACATGGTGCACAGAAGCATATTTTCTGGGAGTTTTTGCAGTAAATGAACTACTCTGCTCTGATGAAGGAGCTGCATTAATAAGGTGCTGTAACCAAGCATAGCAAACACAAGGTCCCAAGTTTCTATGGCAACCTGAGCCAAAGATCTCTCATAATGGTGAAGTTGAAAAAATAAATAAATAAAACACTCTGCATGTTCTGGATATCCATATTCCCCTACCATGTGAAATTGAATCTACTGTATCATGTCATATTGACAAGTCATCTGGGCTGAGTGTGAATTTTACCCCTACATTCCAGTAAGGAACCAAATTGCGGTACATTTGACCATGCCTGACTCAATATGCTAACCAACTCCTGATACAGGCCGTGGTCATCTCGCACCTCGACTATTGTAACGGCCTTCTGACGGGCCTCCCAGCCTGCATGGAGAAACCCTTTCAGATGTGCAGCTGGTCTTCAATCAGCCAAAAGGGCACAGGGCACCGTTATCGAGCTCCGCCCAGTACCTGTGGCTGCCTGCACATTCAAATTGCTAATGCTTGCCTACAAAATAGTCTCCTGTTCTACACTTAATTATCTGAATGCCCTTATACGGGCATATGCTACCTCACAACCGTTGCACTCCTCCAGTAAGCCTGGCTCTGCCCCCCGTGTGCTCACAGCCATCCAAACTGTTCTCATCCGTGTGCTCACAGACATCCAAACTGTTCTCATCCGTAGTTCACTGTTGGCTACCAGTGCCTACCAGATCATTACATTCAAATTGCCTACCAGAGCATTACATTCAAATTGCATATGCTACCAGAGCATTACATTCAAATTGCATATGCTACCAGAGCATTCCATTCAAATTGCCAACCAGGCATTACATTCAAATTGCATATGCTACCAGAGCATTACATTCAAATTGCATATGCTACCAGAGCATTACATTCAAATTGCTTACCAGAGCATTATTCATCTATATGTCCTCTTTAGTACACAGTATATATTAAATACACATGAATATTGATCTATATACATCTCTTTATATTTTTGGTATATATTAAATACACATGAATATTGATCCTATATGTCCTCTTCAGTACACAGTATATATTAAATACACAGACACATATAGAAGCCCACCAAATTATTTGGTGAGATAGTTGAGCTACAAGATCAAGATCTGTCAAAAGAGATTTCAAAAGAGTTCACTATTTAAATGGAAACATTGTCTGTTTCATATCAAATGTAGTGTCACTGTGTAAGGTTAAGAATTATGGACATCTTTGAGCTCTCACACCGCTTATTATGTCTGTTCATATACAAAGCATACAGAGGATTAATACGGATCTGTGAATTCAAATTTGTGTTACTACAGACTGAAAGAAAGAAAGAAAGAAAGAAAGAAAGAAAGAAAGAAAGAAAGAATCTTTCTGAATAACACAAGGGCAGAAAGCAAAAGGGCAGACATGCTCAGACGTGATCCCAATAAGCCGGCTGAGATGAGTAGAGGAGGCCATCACGGTAATGGACCTGGCATCTAGCTACCTGCACTTCTTAGTTTCTAGATGTGACAAGTACCTTTGCTATATTGATGGTCTTCTAAACTATTATTTTGTATCCACCTGATGTGTGATTAACACACTAAATTAACCGGGTAGTCCAGTATTTGTCTGTGTATCTAGATTCATGATTGGAATATCTTTCGTCATCAGTAGATTTTTACAGCAATTTCATCGCTACATTTAACTTGCGGAGATGTGACCTACCGAAGGAGCAGTGAGCACACACAGACACACAGACACACACACACACACACACACACACACACACACACACACATATATTGCACACTTGCACACTTGTACACTTTACAACTTGTTGTTGTTGTCCTGAAAACACAACACTTCTGCTGCTCTTACATAACTTGCACCACTATGCCACTTTCTTTCTTACTTAGGTCAAACAGAACTACCCAAGCCTTTTATTGGCCTGACTTTGCACTAGTATTTTATTGACTGTCTATGCACAATTTCAACCAAATTTTGCTGCTCTTATTTTTTTCATTATTATATGTGCCCTCTTATTTACTTATTTACTTACTTTTTTGTCTTACTTGAATGTTATGTTTGTCTGTGGACTTAAATTGGTAAAATATGTCTTGTCTTCACCGTGGGATAGTGAGAAACGTAATTTCGATCTCTTTGTATGTCTGGAACATGTGAAGAAATTGACAATAAAGCTGACTTTGACTTTGACTTTGACTTTGATATACACACACACACACACACACACACACACAGACACACACAGACACACAGACACATACACACACAGACACAGACACACAGACACACACACACACATATACACACAGACACACACACACACACACACACACACACCTCCGCCACAGAGGTTTTCTCCACAGATCTTTCTAACGAGCCCCTGAATTGCATGCCTGACTAACTGCTCTCTCAAACCATCTTGACAGGCAGCTTTGATGTACGATGTTTTCAAATGAAATGGCTAGGATGAGATGCAGAGTTCTCCCTCTATCTCTCTCTCTCTCACACACACACACATTATATAATAATGTAGAATATATAATTCTGTGGAAATGCATGGATTCCAGTTTCTTCCAGTAGCAGCAACTGAATCCATGCATTTCCAATGAATTATTTTGGAATCTGATCCTTATCATACCTGCTCATTCTTACTCACTAATTTATCGCGGACTAAATTCAAGATGTATTGCAAACTAAACTAAGCATAAATTGTCTTGTAAGTAAACTACAAGTGCTTTTTCAAAGTTCTCAATGTCTCGTTTTAAATGTGGGGCCTCAGGAAGTCTACCAATGAAGTGTGGAAATACATTGAGCCTCGTAAATGGTGTAAAACAGTGATTTATTTGCATGGCTAGCCCGATGCGAGCACCACCATTGAAAAAGCTGTTATGCTTGTCGGCTAACCAGCATGGTGGTACAGGGGACAACCGAGATAGGCTATGGACATACGTTCACCTTTCAGGCCTCATCATTTCAACACACTTTAGGTCAATATCACACCGGTATTCTCCTTTAAAACAGGGCAATAAAACAAAGATACAGCAGTAATTTTGCCGGCTCTGGTTTGGCCTTCTTTGCCACATGTCCCTCCGTGTTTTCACAAGAATTACCGCTACGATTCAACCACGACTCCATCGTTTGACTTTTGACAGTGATTGACAGGTATTGTTGGTGGCATGTGACAGGTTGAGTCGAACCATCCTGGTATGGGGACTCTGGGTTTTAGGATAATGAAATTGAATAGCCTATTGAAATATAAAATTCATCCTGAAATATGTATTAAATGATTGTTTTAAAGTTTTTAAATAGATGTATATTTTAAAAATCTCAATGCATCTCCCCTGGAGTGCCTTCATAATTTCAGGTACTGGCACCCCCATTTGAGAACCACTGCATTAGAGGGCTGCAAGCTATCCCAAGGCATCCATTTAGTGGATCAGCATAAGAGCCAGGAGCACCTTCTGGGATCCAGCAGTGAGCCTGATTCATGGGTATGGACCCTTTCAAGAGAGTTCCATTCTCAGCATCATAGTGGACCCTTTCAAGAGAGTTCCATTATCAGCATCATAGTGGACCCTTTCAAGAGAGTTCCATTATCAGCATCATAGTTGGCCCCACAAGACTTCCGTTTTAACATTCCATATGTTATCTTAATGCAGAGGAAGTAGATTGGGGCCCAAATAGAACGTTCAAGCATTGTTTTTGTTTTTATTGTTGAAAGGGTCTATATGTTTGCTTTTTTGTAGCTGTAGACCTGTTTAAAGAAACTGGTATTCACTTGATCTTTATGAATACTTTCTTTGCACAGCAGAAGTCACCTCTTGCGAATGTGTTCACACATTTTCATTGGGTTCACACATTTATCACACCCTTTTGCAAAACAGTTAACACAGATGTCATTCAAAAACCCCAAACTCTATTGGTTTTCTCATGCTAAACAAAAGGAAAACATCTTTTCACAGGTAGTATAGATTCCTTGCATAAGTCTGAATCTCTGATACACCTGTGTGAAACTCCTTTGCACAATTCTTCAATCAGCAATCATTCATTATCCATAAGAGATGCCATGTATGTTCTGTGTTGATATTTGCAAGTAGGCTATAGATCTAATGCACATTTAGACAAAGTACTGTATTGCCTATTTGGTGAAGAAAACGGTACAAAAGGTGTTTACTGTAGGTCTATTTCGATGAAAAATGACAAGTTGTAGTTCAATGAAATTCATCTTGCCTAATGTGTTTACTGTAGATTTTTTATATCAATGACTGTTACATCTTAGGAGGAATAAATAAATATTTTTTTTTATTCAGTTTGTTTAGTCTTTTCCATTTTTTTTGATACCAGAAAAATGAAATAAATGGAATAGGGACTGTATTTTGCACTCTAAAAGCATGAAGTAAAATCGTTCCACAGAAGTAGCCAAGTTTAATTTGGTATTTGCCGTTTATTTTTAAACAATAAGCCCAAGGGTGTGGCAATTAACAACCTTTACCAAAGCATTGTCTAAAATCGCTATTATACACCTGGTCAGAAGTCTAAAGCAAACCCTATTGCTTTTTTTCTCTCCAATCCCCCTCATTCCGGTCAAGCTCTTTTCCTTTCTTTGCATCTTCCGTCAATGGTTTCGCTGCTTCGCCGTCGGCTCTGCCATTATACACCGTTTGCAATATAAGCTAAGCGTTTAGTTAGCCTGCCTCTGTGCTGTGGATGCAGGATGTAAGCCTGATCCTGCCGGTCGGTGAGGATGCGATACACTGAACTTGCAAGTGGGGATATTCTTCCTACAGGCAATAGGGGTGGGCCGAGGAGGAGTCTTCATTAAGCCTGTAATGACTCATTTAACAATACCGACTTACGAAGATGAGTAATTAACGCGAAAACATTGCCTGGTGTTCCTTTAAACATGTCACAAGGTTGATAATCTGGCCCCTCCTCCTCCAACCGATTACCTTCCATATTGCCAGTTTGCTTGGCCAATCAAGAAGTTCATGAAGGTGCACAGTTTCCTTTGTTTTAAGTATTTAACCCCAGGATGAACAGTCCTTTTGAGAAAGTGAACTAACCTCGGCCCTCCCTCCAACAACTGAAAAAAGGGACAACAATTTCAAACAGTCACAAAAAATATAAACACTGGATAGTTGCATTACAGACCCACTACATAAAAGGTGAGAGAGATCATGCCTGAACTTAGCGACAAAGACCTTTGTAGCCATGACACAGTGAAGTACCACTGAAGGTCCCAGACCTTTTGGGGGGCTTACCCTCCGCGATGGTGACAGATCTTCACTGCCCCCCAAATGACCCCTCAAATTTTGTGTCAGCCATCTCTTAAGTACATTAGCATTCACAGATTTCACAATGGCATTGTACAACATCTTTTCTGTCACTGGAAGTAAATGTATCAAGCATCCTTAAAAAGCAGTGTCCCTGCCAGAAATTGTATGTGGGCTTTTGGGGGAGTATCGTAGAAATCGGAAAAAGGACCTCAAAGGGGCCCCATCAAACATGATTGGTTAGCAGCAATAGACAGTCAGGAAGACCTGCCTTCAGGCTTCTCAATATGCCCTCCACTACCCTTTCTGACCGGCAGCCCAAGCTTTAACCACCGAGATCAAGGACAGAGTGCCAGCGTCTATCAGCGAGTTCAACAGGTGGCCAAGTGTTTGTTATTTTTTTTTCCCCAGTGAAAAGACACAATGTTTCTTGATATGTCACCCTCCATTTGTCCAGAAAGGATTAAGAACAAAAGGTTAATTGGGGCCATAATGCTCTCAACGTGACACCCTAAAGTGTCCCCAGGCCTCAAAGACTGAGCTATAGAAGCTGTTGGCTCAGTTTAAACAGTGACAGTGTGTGGCACCAGGAACAGCTGTCGATCCAAACGCATCTCAGTCCTGGTTCTCAGCATTGCCAGACTGAAATCCACCCACGGTAGATCAGTCCCGTATAGCAGCTTCTGGGCGGACTGCAGCCTCATTGCCTTAACCTTACTGGCCAGATAGATAAGCCCCTGCCCCCCCTCAGCCAGGGGTAAGTAGAGGACTCCTGGAGGTAGCCAATGGTTCCCATCCCAGAAGAAGTTCACAAAGCTTTTTTCAAAGGAGGCAACAAGCTCAGCTGGCGGGTTAAACACAGTCAATCTACAGTATGCCACAGCATGGACACTGCCAAATTATTGACTACCAACACCCGCCCTCTAAACGACAATTGCGGTCGAATCCACTCCCACCTCCGCAACCTCCCCAACACCTTATCAGCCAGTCCTTCCCAGTTCCTCTGGATGTATTGCTCCGTGCCAAAGAAGACTCCCAGGATCTTAAGCCCGTCCCTGCCCCACTGACAGTGCACGGGTAAGTGTGGCACCGCCACGCCCTGCCACCGCCCTAGCAACAGGGACAGACTCTTCCCCCAGTTCACTCTTGCAGAGGTGCCCCTTTAAAACAAGTCCAGACAGGCCAACACGCTCCCTATGTCCTCCTGTGAGCGTATAATAAGTGTAATGTTGTCCGCATAAGCAAGAAGCTTTGTTATTGCGCTCCTTGCAAAAGTCTGAACCGAGAGCCCCTGCAGCCTCTTCCTCAACTGAATCAGCAGAGGCTCTATGGCTATGCTATATAGCAAGCCTGACAGGCTACAGCCCTGCCTGATGCCTCTGCTGACGTTGAAAGGCCTTGTGATCGTCCCATTGACCTTCAGCATGCTGAACACATCTGTATACAGCAGCTTGATGCATGAAATAAAAAAAGGGCCAAACCCAAATGCTTCAATTGCTCGGAACAGATAACTGTGATCTATTCTGTCAAACGCCTTCTCCTGGTCCAAGGAAAGAAGGCCCATGTCCAGCTGCTCCACTTTTGACAAATGTAAAGTGGAGAAGCTGGACATGGGATGCAATACGACAGATCTGGGTGGATGATCTTACCCAGCACCCCTTTGAGCCGGTTCGTCATGGCTTTGGAAAAAATCTTAATGTCCGTCCTGAGGAGCGACACCGGCCGCCAGCTCTTAAGGCATGCTAGGTCACCTCTCTTTGGCAACAATGTAATTACAGCCCTCCTGAAGCTTAAGGGTAGACTGTTCCTGCCCAGGGACACCAGGAGGACCGCATGCAGCTCAGGCCCAAGAAGAAGAGAGAGAAAAAGAGTTAGATGGAAAGAGAATGAGAGGGAGAAAGTTAGATGGAGAGAATGAGAGAGAGAGAGAAAGAGAGTTAGATGGACACAGAATGAGAGAGAGAGAATGAAGGAGTTAGATGGAGAGAGTAATAGAGGACATGAGTTAGATGAGGAGAGAAATATACAGAGGTGAGTTAAATGGAGAGAAGACAGAGAGATGGACAGAAAGAGTCAGATTAGGGCTGCACGATTATGGCCAAAATGATAATCACGATTATTTTGATCAATATTGAGATCGCGATTATTTATCCGCGATTAATAATTAATTTTAGTGAGAAAAATATTTTTTCCCTAAACATATTGGACTTGCTATCTGGCTCACCCAAATTCTTCCCCTCACATTTACTCCCTAAATTACTGCAAATATAGATTTGACTGCGACTTCCAAACTTCCAAACAACTTCCAAACAAATGTTTTGTGCGTGCTACTTTGTTAATATTTGGGAAGCGTTAACAGCCACGGGAATCCTCTAGCGCTCCCCATTAGCCACTTAAGCTCTGCTTCTTGTTCATGAGTTTACTGTGTCGTTTAGTCAGGGGTGTCCAAACTTTTTTTGACTGAAGGGCCACATTGGGTTTTGAAAATTGGCCAGCGGGCCACATACAAATAATAATAATAATAATGTTTTTGTATTATTTAAATGACAAAAAAATAATTTTGTTGTAGAAAAATAATTTCTTAAGAAATACTGTTAATTTGATGCTGTTTAATTCATTTATAAATGGTGCACTGTCACTTTAAGACTCTTTGCCAGCTCCTCAAATAGCCTATGGCTAGTGCTGTGCCTATGGCTGTGCCCTCTCACAGTTTAAAATTGGTCAGTAGTGGGAACTACTGTTGCCATCGCCCTCTCTCCCACGCTCAAATCGTCCCCAATTAAATGGACTAGCATAACGTAGTTAGATCTGCTGCAATGGAGATACTATGTATCTCGATGTGACTAACTGTTTTGACATTGACATTGTAAACGTTCTCTAAGAAGAGTGTAAAGCAGTTTGTAGTAGCCTAAAGTTAACCACAACGTCGTCTATCGCTGGAAAAAATAGCGAAGCGGCCTATGATAAACTAATAAATGCTCGGCGGGCGGATTAAAGTGCATGCCTCGCCGGGCAGTTTGGACACCCTGGTTTTAGTCATTCGTTGATATGTAAAACACTGACGTGTAGGCTACATTTTCATTATTGTTCACTTTCGTTTTGAGTAGGCTGTATCTTGAAAACGCATAGGCATTGTAGGTTGCACATGAAGCTTATAAAATACATGAATAAAATTCACGGATCCGTCGTTAGCTCAACTCTTATTACAGTAGGCTATAGGCTATCGGAGGAAGCAAACAAAGGACTAAAAGTTAACGTGATAAAAAGGCATGTGTGGTTTACGTCATGTGATGTGTTTTCACAGTATGAGTTGAAGCCCTGCTTTGCTCATATTTTTGGTTAACTTAACTTGCCTGAAATCAGAAATATTTTTGAACAATGGATGATCGCTTCGAGGGACAAGCTCTTGGCCTTCTGCTGTGCCACACATTTGATTTTTGATCGTCGTTTATTGTATAGTCTAACTAGCCTACTAATAGTTAACATAATGCCACTAGTCCACAGTGCATCAGGCTGAACAGTGCAGGGAACAGCTGTCACTGGTAGGCTGCATGCGAGCACATGGTCAGACAGGTTTAGAGGCGCTTGATTTGTTTTGTAGCGGGGCGTTCTATGGGTTGCCAGGTTGGTTCTATGGGTAGAGCACGCATTTGAAAATATATCCTTTCGATCCATAAATTTGATCGTGGGAAGCCAAAATCGTGATCGTGATTAAAATTCGATTAATTGTGCAGCCCTAAGTCAGATGCAGAGAGAATGACAGAGAGTGAGTGTGAAAGAGAGAGAGAAAGAGAGTGTGTGTGAGAGAGAGAAAGAGAGTGAGAGAGATGTAATGAAGTGTGAGTTAAGATGAGAAGCAGCATTGTGGGAATGTGATGGGGTGGGGTAGGCCAACGGATAGCACAAATACTGAAACAACACATCAACTAATTGTCAACTACTAAATTAATTACCGGTAACAATCATTTGGGTAATCGTTTTGAGTAATTGTTTAGGGAAAGAAATCAAACTCCTTGAAATGTTCTGCTTTACTTGCTACTCTGTAAACTAAAAACAAGGCATCTGACATTTTATGGACTCAACAACTAAACAATTACTCAAAGAAATAGTCGACAGATTAATCAATTATGAAAACAATCGTTAGTTGCAGTCCCAATAACAGTACAATTAAGAAAGCATATTAATTCAGTGAATACATATTAATGGGAAATGAAGAAAAAAAAGTTGACAATTAATGGAAAGAAAATGCAAAATGGTGAAAATATTCAAATTAACCTTCACACACACACACACACACACTCATTATGGACAAAAATAACAAACAAACAAACAAACCAAGACAACAAACACAAGAGCAGAAATGAAAATGAGACAAAAATGGAACAAACGATGCTATTGGCTGCTGAGCAGCAGTGGGCCGGAGCCGATGCTATTGGCTGCTGAGCAGCAGTGGGCTGGGCAGAAGGAGCCTGCTGTTGTTTACGGCGCGCACTGCGAGCCTGGCTGGGGGCGGCGCAGGGCTGGACAGTGGTTGGACAGCCGCTTTCCGAGGGACAGGACTTGCTGCCGCAGGGAGCGTGGCTTGCAGCACAGCACAGAGACAACTGATGTCACAAGGTGGGAGGGGCCACTGCAGCCACAGCCAATCACACTTTGTGTTTACTCTGCTCTTGTGAGAACTCAGCATTCACATTTACAAATTAAATATTCACATGAGAAACTTTCCATGGCAACAAATTAAACCAAAAGAGTGTGCAGTGTTCATGCCCATCAAAGTGTTCGTTCATACAGACACAAATAACAACAGCAAACATTTCAAAGCCAATGCCAAGAGCAGGCTGCCAACTCTTTGGAGTTCCCAGATTGAAAACTCAAGACTGACAGTTCAAGGCTGAACAGTCTCTTCGGTACAGTCTTTGCAGTCACTGACTTTTTTAGCAGTGGCAGAGAGGCAGATGCTTGACTAAAAAACCTAAATGAGCCTTGTTGAGCAGATGGACGTTTCCAGCAGTGGCCATCAAACTCTTCAATTCTCTTTACCACATTGATAAACTGATGTGACTACCCAGACTACCCATAAGATACTTCTTATAAAGTAAAAACAAACCATTATGTATGTAAAATATCTAAAGTAGGGCTGGGAAACATGTTTTATCTTTTTTAAAACTACAATTGACACAGTAAATGGAAAATAAATTGTTCAAACCAAGTTTTGACTTTATTTTGCTTTGATTTTCCCTTCTGGAATTTTATATAAATTTCCCCTTGGGGGTCTAAGTATGGTATCCATACATCAGAAGACTTTGAAAAGATGTTTGAAAAGACTACAGTCTTTGCACCCTCCCACATCTAAAGACAAAGTCACAGATTTTAAAATCAGATTACACAGACTATGATTTTGCAGTGACTAGGGAACTTGTGTGGTCACTATACAAGAGTTCAACTATTCCTTTAAATTCTTTCTCATCACGCACCACATATCAAAGTGAACTCAACGAGGACTGTATAGAGGACCAATATACAGTACCCTAGGGCCCTGGGCTAGACTACTCATATCAAAGTGAACTCAACGAGGACTGTATAAAGAACCAATATACCCTAGGGCCCTGGGCTAGGCTACTCATATC
>NW_025962575.1:7500-11830 GCF_017589495.1 Alosa alosa
ATCAATCCCGGGCATAATTTGAGGATTTATGGTAGCCTAGTCTCCTGCTCAACATGACATTAGCTGTTATGGTTATTGATAACAAACTCAACTAGTCTATACCCAACGTTTTTGTTCTAAGACATTTATTTCAAACATAATTTCAAGACACAAATTGGATACGTCAGTTACCTTGGTGCATACATCCCAGAGAGCAGGCTACCACACCCCAGAGAGATGGGCCTATAGCGTTCTTACGCGTTCAGTGTGGGGTATAAACAAGCTGAGAATTTAGCGGTGTCACATCTGCCTGTCACAGACGCGGGGAGCTCTTTGAAGCTTGGGATAATGTGGTACAGTTACTACAGTAACAGTATTTATTTTTTAATTTGATAAATGATTTGTTTAAATGGTGTTGGAACAAATAGTAGTTGATTATAAAGTCAACTTTCTGTTGCAATTTTTCTGTGTGTTCTGCTGGTAACTTGTTAAGCCAACATGTTCTAACGTTGCATAAATATTAACTGCAAACACGTGGAGAGTTGATTTGGTTTATACCAGACAATTTAAGTATAGGCCTAACTAGGCTATTTGATTATGTAGTCTATGTTTGGATCATAGGCATGATGATTCATTCATGGCTTCCCATGTTGCTTTTAGAGTATTCTACCATTGTCCCAAATAGTGTGAAATAAATCTAAAATAAATAAATAAAAGTAGAATTGCACATAGCAAGAAGCTGGTCTGAGGGCAGATCTGGCGTTGTGCTCATCTCACAGTTTTGACTATTTTTATAAAAAAATATTTTGAAAACAATCAATGGTATTATCTTAATATTCTGGCAAGTTTATGGTCGAAAGTGGGCCAGTGAGGTGGCGATCCGATATCTGGAAATCTGATCTCACTATGGGTTTGTGTTCACAATTTGGTCCCCCTCACTTTCAAAATATCTCCTGCGCCCCTGAGACAGACGGACAGACAGGCATCAGGCTCCCACCGGAAAGACAGATGTCAAGCTCTCAACAGACAGGCAGACAGACAGGCATGCTCCCGCCGGACAGGCAGACAGTCAGGCAGACAGGCAGACTGACTGATCTCTGCTTTCCATAGAAACCACAGCAAATGTCCTTGGCTTGGAATACATAATCCTTTAACTGCCACATGCCTTTTGAGGGACAGAGTGTGGTGTGTGTGTGTGTGTGTGTGTGTGTGTGTGTGTGTGTGTGTGTGTGTGTGTGTGTGTGTGTGTGTGCCGTGTGTGCATCTTTTCTTTTTTCTCTTCCAGACAACATCTGGATGCAGAGATCTAAAATACTCCATCCCGGAGATTAAAGTGGAATATAATAAAATATCAGGTACTGCAACTCTACATTGGCGTGCTTTCATGGAATAACAACAGGCTGCTGTTGCTTTAAATTCCATATGGTCGGTGTGGGGATGTCATTGGGATGGGCTGACCAGAGAACAGCTGTAGACCGTCACTGGTGGCAATTCTTGTGAATGGGAGATTCGTCCTCCCTGCCGGGATCGCGGGGGTTAAAAGCAGCGTAGCCTACGTCGTATGTGTGTGTGAGGGAAGCGCAAGGGCGGGGTGTGTGTGGAAACGTTACAAACGCCTTCCCGAGGGGACATCACTGTTTTTACAGATTAACGTGGGAATATTCGCGGGCATGAGTGGTTGTTTTTGGTGGTCTTAATTGTGTTTAGGGACAGAACTTAACTGGAATGATATGATATATTTGAATGACTGGTGACGAATTCATGTATTTCGACACGGTTTTCTAGGTGACACTTGCTCGATTCAGCAGCGGAATGCTGGCTTCGGTTGGCATCACTGGAGTAACGTTTTCTCACCAATTGGTTATCAGAGGCAAGGGTGCCGAATACCTGGAGATGTCATTCATTCGTTCGCGCTTCCCACCTCGCACACACTAGACGGACCGTACGTGCCTTCATCGTGAAGCCTACCTACACTAAAGCGAGGGCGTTGGAAGCTCGCGCGCAGCTTGCACCTGACATGACAGGGACCCGGGACTGTAATGGTAACGGCCTATTGATCTACATTTCAAAAGATGTAACGCTTTGAAGACACTGAACAGATACCTTTACCAACAACAACATGGGATATTTTAACCTTAAAATAGTAGTAGGCTAGACTATTGTTTAGGCTTTGTTTTTTAGGCTTTTTAGTTTTTTTTCCCTGTTTTATACTAGGCTATGTAGCCTAATGAATGGCATATGGACACTTTACATCCATACGGGGTAGGCTACTAGGGAGCAAAGCTGTTAATCAGCTGGACACGGGAGGACGGGAATCAACAATTCAGTGTTGTCAAGCAGGCATACAGCTCAATTATATAAATAGCCTATGATTTACTAGCCTAAGGAACTTACGATAAACGACAGAAGTTGTTTAACAAAAAGGATCGTAGCCTATCGAATAATATCTGCAAGTCTGTGAAATGCGAAAAGGGACGGACCCGTTAAACTGCACATAGCCTACTGCCCACTGCACCCAGGAAACCTCAGAGGGTCATAACGGCAATAGGGTACCTCCCGTCGCGTGAATGATCTCTTGGCATGTCGGTATTCCGCATCGCTACGAGCCGCGCCAGCTGAAGGTGTCTCGCGCATGAGACGCCTTTTCATCCAAGAGCAAAGAGAAGACTGAAGGCGGACGTCGGGTCTCGTGGGTTCCGTATTGGCATGGAGGAGAGCGGGATAATTCGCCGCCGGCGCCTACAGGTAAAACAGACCCAGAATTATTTCAACTTGTTCAGCTCTTCTCGTGTGTCCTACCGGCTGACCTTGCTGAAACTTATCGAAGCCGTGGAACAAACTGTTAGGACTACTTATTCTGTGTCCAGTACAGTTGTTCTCAACCGGTGTGCCCAGAGGCAAAGTGAACCCAATCTATTTATGAAATAGGCTAAAGGGGTATTTTAAACAACTTCTTAATTTAAAAAGCTCAGTCACCATCATGTGAGCATAACTGTGGTCACAGCTCATTAACACTTTGAATAGAAAAATAATAATGTGTTTGACATTCTTTATAATCAGTAACCAGTGAGTGTGCCTGTGTGTGTTTTGGTATGACACTTTATGTGTCTGGCTGGCTGGTCTGACAGAGCAACTCACTGAAGCAACAGTAGGTTTGTCTATAGGTCTATACAGTTAATGTGGCCTAGTAGCCTAACTGTTATAGATGAACATTCAAATGTATCATAGGCTATCCTAGTTCCCAGTTTCCTCTGTGCTAACTACATGCACACACACACACACACACACACACACACACACACACACACACACACACACACACACACACACACACACACACTTGCACACACACACACACACACACACACACACACACACACACACACACACACACACACACACACACACACACACACACACACACACACACACACTTGCATAGACATGCCCTCATCTGTCTAAGGACCCAAGGGGGCAGAGAGTGATTATGAGCGGTTGGTCATGATGGCTTTTACTGCTGGAGTTCTCTCCACTATGCACTTTAGTGTGTGTGTGTGTGTGTGTGTGTGTGTGTGTGTGTGTGTGTGTACTTGGCACACTATCTCCACTATGCACTAGCATGTATTTGTGTGTGTCTGTGTGTGTTTGTGTGTGTGTGTGTGTGTGTTGTGTGTGTGTGTGTGTGTGTGTGTGTGTGTGTGTGTGTGTGTGTGTGTGTGTGTGTGTGTGTGTGTGTGTGTGTGTGTGTGTGTGTGTGCTCTACTTTTACAGTAAGAGAATCATTGCAGTTGCGGTGCAGGGAACTTGTACTGGTTCCTGTTTTTTAAGTGTACACAGTTATAGTACATTACATTTGATCATTGTGTGTGTGTGTGTGTGTGTGTGTGTTTCATTGTCAATACATGCCCCACAATCCTCAGGAGACCTTTAGGAGATTTAGTATTTTAGGCTGTTCAACATTAGGACAATGCATACAGCTTGATGTGTGTTTTGGGGTGTGTTCTCTCTCTCTCTCTCTCTCTCTTTCTTTCTCTCTCTCTCTCTCTCTCTTTGTGTGTTTGTGTGTGTGTGTGTGTGTGTGTGTGTGTGTGTGGTCCCACCCAGTCCCATGCTGGCAGAGTGCCCACACTGGAGCCATGAAAGCACGTGCACCCACATAAACTGACAGACACACACACACACACACACACACACACACACACACACACACACACACACACACACACACACACACACACACACACACACACACACACACACACACACACACACACACACACACACACACACACACACACACATACATACACACACACACACACACATAGAGACTGACTCTCTCTCTCTCTCT
>NW_025962576.1:0-11822 GCF_017589495.1 Alosa alosa
CAACACAGGCTACGGTAAAATTAACGGGAGACCGTGGTGGTCAGTCACTAAGCAGGATCAGAACCTGCCAGCGGCGCTGGCATTGCTTCAAGTGCTTTGCACAGAGACTACTCCATTATGCTATGGGATCGCTGTTTAATGTAATGCTCGGTGTTCTATCAATTATGACAGTCTACGTGGCGCTGGCCGTAGCGTTTGTAAACCAAAGGCCCTCCTTCTCAGCAAAAATGATTTTTATTTCTCTGGCTGTTGCAATTGATATCAGTGGTTAATATGCCACTCAGTAAACAGCGCAACAAAAGACAGCAAACAGTTAGAAACAACAGTAACGCAATTGGCTTCTTAAGAGATCGCCGCTTGCACGCCATGTTCTCGCGATCAGCGGTGCAGCACAGGCTTCCAGACACTGGTAAAACTATGCCGAAGAAGGAGACCGGTGGTCACGTGAGCAGGATTAAAACCTGTGAGGCTGGCACAATGTAAGCGCTTTAGCGACTACTCCATTATGCTATGGGATGCGCTGTTTAATGTAGCAGTGCTTGGTGTTCTATCGAATTATGACAGTCTCGTGGCTGGCCATAGCGTTTGTAAACCAAAGGCCACTCCTCGTAAAAAATGATTTTATTTCTCTGGCTGTTACGAATTGATATCGATGGATAATATAGTGCTTACCTCAGTAAACGGCATAACAAAAGGCAACCAAACAGTTAGAAACAGTAGCATAATTGTCTTCTTAAAGTCGCGCGCCGCATACGCCGCGGCGTGTTCTACGCCCGTCAGCGGTGCACTGACACAGGCTACGGTAAAATTAACGAGACAGCGATTAGTCAATTCACTAAGCAGGATTAGAACCTGTGACGCTGGCACAATGCTTCAAAGTGCTTTGCACAGAGACTACTCCATTATGCTATGGGATGGCTGTTTAATGTAGTGCTTTCCGGTGTTCTATCAATTATGACAGTCATTGGCGGCTAGCGTGGCGTTTATCAAAATAAGGCCCTCCTTCACAAGTAAAAATGATTTTTATTTCTCTGGCTGTTGCAATTGATATCAGTGGTTAATATGAGTGCCCTCAGTAAACAAGCGCCAACAAAAGACAGCAAACAGTTAGAAACAATGCGCAATTGGCTTCTTAAAATTTTCGCACGCACGCACGCATACGCATGTTCTCGCGATCAGCGATTGCACTGACACAGGCTACGGTAAAATTAACGGGGAGACGGCGGTGGTCAATTCACTAAGCAGGATTAGAACCTGTGGCGCTGGCACAATGCTTCAAGTGCTTTGCACAGAACTAGTCCATTATGCTATGGGATGGCTGTTTAATGTAGTGCTTTCGGTGTTCTATCAATTATGACAGTCACCGTGGCGCTGGCCGTAGCGTTTGTAAACCAAAGGCCCTCCCTCGTAAAAAAATGATTTTTATTTCTCTGGCTGTTGCAATTGATATCAGTGGTTAATATGAGTGCCCTCAGTAAACAGCGCCAACAAAGACAGCAAACAGTTAGAAACAGTAACGCAATTGTCTTCTTAAGAGATCGCGCGCGTATGTTCTCGCGATCAGCGATTGCACTGACACAGGCTACGGTAAAAGTGCGGGAGACGCGGTGGTCAATTCACTAAGCAGGATTAGAACCTGTGCTGGCACAATGCTTCAAGTGCTTTGCACAGAGACTTCTCCATTATGCTATGGGATGGCTGTTTAATGTAGTGCTCGGTGTTCTATCAATTATGACAGTCTAAATTGGCGCTGGCGTGGCGTTTGTAAACTAAAGGCCCTCCTTCACCGTAAAAAATGATTTTTTATTTCTCTGGCTGTTGCAATTGATATCAGTGGTTAATATGGTGCCCTCAGTAAACAGCGCAACAAAAGACAGCAAACAGTTAGAAACAATAGCGCGGTGGCTTCTTAAAGAGATGTACGCATGCATACGCATGTTCGCGATCAGCGATTGCACTGACACAGGCTACCAGACACTGGTAAAACTAGCGAGGAGACAGCGGTGGTCCGCGTCGAAGCAGGATTAGAACCTGTGAGGCTGGCACAATGCTTCAAGTGCTTTGCTGCGACTACTCCATTATGCTATGGGATCGGCTGTTTAATGTAGTGCTCGGTGTTCTATCAATTATGACAGTCTACCGTGGCGGCTGGCGTGGCGTTTGCAAACCAAAGGCCCTCCTTCTCGTAAAAATGATTTTATTTCTCTGGCTGTTGCAATTGATATCAGTGGTTAATAGTGCCCTCAGTAAACGAAAGCGCAACAAAAGACAGCAAACAGTTAGAAACAAGTCCGCAATTGGCTTCTTAAGAGATCGCGCCTTGCGCCGCTGTGTTCCGCTGATCAGCGATTGCACTGACACAGGCTACGGTAAAATTAGCGGGAGACCAGCGGTGGTCAATTCACTAAGCAGGATTAGAACCTGTGGCGCTGGCACAATGCTTCAAGTGCTTTGCACAGAGACTACTCCATTATGCTATGGGATGCGGCTGTTTAATGTAGTGCTTTCGGTGTTCTATCAATTATGACAGTCGTGGCGCTGGCGTGGCGTTTGTAAACCAAAGGCCCTCCTTCTCGTAAAAAATGATTTTTTATTTCTCTGGCTGTTGCAATTGATATCAGTGGTTAATATGAGTGCCCTCAGTAAAGTAAGCGCAACAAAAGACAGCAAACAGTTAGAAACAGTAATAATTGGCTTCTTAAGAGATGCATGCGCCGCGCCGCATTATGTTCTCGCGATCAGTGATTGCACTGACACAGGCTACCAGACACTGGTAAAATTAGCGGGGAGACCACGATGGGTCAATTCACTAAGCAGGATTAGAACCTGTGAGGCTGGCACAATGCTTCAAGTGCTTTGCACTGTGACTGCTCCATTATGCTATGGGATCGCTGTTTAATGTAGTGCTTTCGGTGTTCTATCAATTATGACAGTCTCGTGGAGCTGGCGTAGCGTTTTAAACCAAAGGCCCTCCTTCTCGTAAAAATGATTTTTTTTATTTCTCTGGCTGTTGCAATTGATATCAGTGGTTAATATAGGTGCCCTCAGTAAACAGCGCAACAAAAGACAGCAAACAGTTAGAAACAATGCGCAATTGGCTTCTTAAGAAATCGCGCGCGCATGCGCCGCATGTGTTCTCGCGATCAGCGGTGCACTGACACAGGCTACCAGACACTGGTAAAACTAGCGAGACGCGGTCAATTCACTAAGCAGGATTAGAACCTGTGAGGCTGGCACAATGCTTCAAGTGCTTTGCACAGCGACTACTCCATTATGCTATGGGATCGGCTGTTTAATGTAGTGCTCGGTGTTCTATCAATTATGACAGTCGTGGCGCTGGCCGTAAGCGTTTGTAAACCAAAGGCCCTCCTTCTCGTAAAAAATGATTTTTATTTCTCTGGCTGTTGCAATTGATATCAGTGGTTAATATGAGTGCCCTCAGTAAACGCGCCCAACAAAAGACAGCAAACAGTTAGAAACAGTAGCGCAATTGGCTTCTTAAGAGATACGCGCGCCTCATGCGCCGCATGTTCGCGATCAGCGTGCACTGACACAGGCTACCAGACACTGGTAAAATTAGCGGGGGAGACCGTGGTGGTCAATTCACTAAGCAGGATTAGAACCTGTGACGCTGGCACAGTTGCTTCAAGTGCTTTGCACAGAGACTACTCCATTATGCTATGGGATCGCTGTTTAATGTAGTGCGGTGTTCTATCAATTATGACAGTCTGGTGGCTGGCGTGGCGTTTGTAAACCAAAGGCCCTCCTTCTCGTAAAAATGATTTTTATTTCTCTGGCTGTTGCAATTGATATCAGTGGTTAATATGAGTGCCCTCAGTAAACAGCGCAACAAAAGACAGCAAACAGTTAGAAACAATGCGCAATTGGCTTCTTAAGAGATCGCCGCCGCGCGCTGCGCATGTTCTCGCGATCAGCGATTGCACTGACACAGGCTACCAGACACTGGTAAAACTAACGGGGAGACAGCGGTGGTCAATTCACTAAGCAGGATTAGAACCTGTGAGGCTGGCACAATGCTTCAAGTGCTTTGCACAGCGACTACTCCATTATGCTATGGGATAAGCTGTTTAATGTAGTGCTTGGTGTTCTATCAATTATGACAGTCTCGTGGCGCTGGCCGTGGCGTTTGTAAACCAAAGGCCCTCCTTCTCGTAAAAATGATTTTTATTTCTCTGGCTGTTGCAATTGATATCAGTGGTTAATATGAGTGCCCTCAGTAAACAGCAACAAAAGACAGCAAACAGTTAGAAACAATGCTTTGCAATTGGCTTCTTAAAGAGATCGCCGCCTAAACGCGCATGTTCTCATGATCAGCGATTGCACTGACACAGGCTACCAGGCTACGGTAAAATTAGCGGGGAGACGCGGTGGTCAATTCACTAAGCAGGATTAGAACCTGTGGCTGGCACAATGCTTCAAGTGCTTTGCACAGCGACTACTCCATTATGCTATGGGATGGCTGTTTAATGTAGTGCTTGGTGTTCTATCAATTATGACAGTCTCGTGGCGCTGGCGTGGCGTTTGTAAACCAAAGGCCCTCCTTCTAAGTAAAAATGATTTTTATTTCTCTGGCTGTTGCAATTGATATCAGTGGTTAATATATGGTGCCCTCAGTAAACAGCGCAACAAAAAGACAGCAAACAGTTAGAAACAGTCCGCAATTGGCTTCTTAAGAGATGCCGCGCATGCGCTGCGCATGTTCTCGCGATCAGCGATTGCACTGACACAGGCTACGGTAAAATTAGCGGGGAGACGTGGTGGTCAATTCACTAAGCAGGATTAGAACCTGTGGCTGGCACAATGCTTCAAGTGCTTTGCACAGAGACTACTCCATTATGCTATGGGATGCGGCTGTTTAATGTAGTGCCGATTGTTCTATCAATTATGACAGTCCATTGGCGCTGGCGTGGCGTTTGTAAACCAAAAGGCCCTCCTTCTCGTAAAAATGATTTTTATTTCTCTGGCTGTTGCAATTGATATCAGTGGTTAATATAGGTGCCCTCAGTAAACAGCGCAACAAAAGACAGCAAACAGTTAGAAACAGTAATGCAATTGGCTTCTTAAAGAGATCATGCGCCTTACGCGCGCATGTTCTCCAGCGATCAGCGGTGCACACTGACACAGGCTACCAGACACTGGTAAAACTAACGGGGAGCGGTGGTCCAATTCACTAAGCAGGATTAGAACCTGTGAGGCTGGCACAATGCTTCAAGTGCTTTGCACAGAGACTACTCCATTATGCTATGGGATAAGCTGTTTAATGTAGTGCTTGGTGTTCTATCAATTATGACAGTCTCGTGGCGCTGGCCGTGGCGTTTGTAAAACCAAAGGCCCTCCTTCTCAAGTAAAAATGATTTTTATTTCTCTGGCTGTTACGAATTGATATCAGTGGTTAATATGAGTGCCCTCAGTAAACAGCGCCAACAAAAGACAGCAAACAGTTAGAAACAGTAACGCAATTGGCTTCTTAAGAGATCGCCGCATGCATGCGCATGTTTCGCGATCAGCGATTGCACTGACACAGGCTACACTGGTAAAACTAGCGGGGAGACAGTGGTGGTTCACGTCGAAGCAGGATTAGAACCTGTGACGCTGGCACAATGCTTCAAGTGCTTTGCACAGAGACTACTCCATTATGCTATGGGATAAGCTGTTTAATGTAGTGCTTGGTGTTCTATCAATTATGACAGTCTGCGTGGCTGGCCGTGGCGTTTGTAAACCAAAGGCCCTCCTTCTCGTAAAAATGATTTTTATTTCTCTGGCTGTTGCAATTGATATCAGTGGTTAATATGAGTGCCCTCAGTAAACAGCGCCAACAAAAGACAGCAAACAGTTAGAAACAGTAATGCAATTGGCTTCTTAAAGATCGCTTGCGCGCATGCGCCGCGCTGTGTTCGCGATCAGCGATTGCACTGAGCTACAGGCTACCGGTAAAACTAGCGGGAGACCGCGGTGGTCAATTCACTAAGCAGGATTAGAACCTGTGAGGCTGGCACAATGCTTCAAGTGCTTTGCACAGCGACTACTCCATTATGCTATGGGATCGCTGTTTAATGTAGTGCTTTCGGTGTTCTATCAATTATGACAGTCTCGTGGCGCTGGCCGTGGCGTTTGTAAACCAAAGGCCCTCCTTCTGCGTAAAAATGATTTTTATTTCTCTGGCTGTTGCAATTGATATCAGTGGTTAATATAGGTGCCCTCAGTAAACAGCGCAACAAAAGACAGCAAACAGTTAGAAACAATGCGCAATTGGCTTCTTAAAGAGATGCCTTGCCTTGCGCGCATGTTCGCGATCAGCGATTGCACTGACACAGGCTACGGTAAAATTAGCAGGGGAGACGCGGTGGTCAATTCACTAAGCAGGATTAGAACCTGTGGCGCTGGCACAATGCTTCAAGTGCTTTGCACAGAGACTACTCCATTATGCTATGGGATGGCTGTTTAATGTAGTGCTTTCGGTGTTCTATCAATTATGACAGTCGTGGCGCTGGCCGTGGCGTTTGTAAAACCAAAGGCCCTCCTTCTTAAAAATGATTTTTATTTCTCTGGCTGTTGCAATTGATATCAGTGGTTAATATGAGTGCCCTCAGTAAACAGCGCCCAACAAAAGACAGCAAACAGTTAGAAACAATGCGCAATTGGCTTCTTAAGAGATGCGCCGCGCATACGCATGTTCTGCGTATGTTCACTGACACAGGCTAGACACTGGTAAAATTAGCGGGGAGACGCGGTGGTCAATTCACTAAGCAGGATTAGAACCTGTGGCTGGCACAATGCTTCAAGTGCTTTGCACAGAGACTACTCCATTATGCTATGGGATGGCTGTTTAATGTAGTGCTCGGTGTTCTATCAATTATGACAGTCTCGTGACGCTGGCCGTGGCGTTTGTAAACCAAAGGCCCTCCTTCGTAAAAATGATTTTTTATTTCTCTGGCTTTTTGCAATTGATATCAGTGGTTAATATGAGTGCCCTCAGTAAACAGCGCAACAAAAGACAGCAAACAGTTAGAAACAATGCGCGCAATTGGCTTCTTAAAGTTGCGCGCATGCGCGCCGCATTAATGTTTCGCGATCAGCGATTGCACTGACACAGGCTACGGTAAAATTAAGCGGGGGAGACTTGGTGGTCAATTCACTAAGCAGGATTAGAACCTGTGACGCTGGCACAATGCTTCAAGTGCTTTGCACAGTGACTACTCCATTATGCTATGGGATGGCTGTTTAATGTGGTGCTCGGTGTTCTCTATCAATTATGACAGTCACCGTGGCGCTGGCGTGGCGTTTGTAAACCAAAGGCCCTCCTTCTCGTAAAAATGATTTTTTATTTCTCTGGCTGTTGCAATTGATATCAGTGGTTAATATGAGTGCCCTCAGTAAACAGCGCAACAAAAAGACAGCAAACAGTTAGAAACAGTAACGCAATTGGCTTCTTAAGCATGCACGCGCCGCGCCATGTTCGCAGATCAGCGATTGCAGCGTTGCACTGGCTACCAGACACTGGTAAAATTAACGGGAGACAGCGGTGGTCAATTCACGAAGCAGGATTAGAACCTGTAGAGGCTGGCACAATGCTTCAAGTGCTTTGCACTGGCGACTACTCCATTATGCTATGGGATCGCTGTTTAATGTAGTGCTCGGTGTTCTATCAATTATGACAGTCTACCGTGGCGCTGGCGTGGCGTTTGTAAACCAAAGGCCCTCCTTCTAAGTAAAAATGATTTTTATTTCTCTGGCTGTTGCAA
This sequence comes from Alosa alosa, assembly GCF_017589495.1. Classification (NCBI taxonomy): domain Eukaryota; kingdom Metazoa; phylum Chordata; class Actinopteri; order Clupeiformes; family Clupeidae; genus Alosa; species Alosa alosa. The sequence goes on from NW_025962576.1 coordinate 7,764, forward strand.
TTGATATCAGTGGTTAATATGAGTGCCCTCAGTAAACAAGCGCCAACAAAAGACAGCAAACAGTTAGAAACAGTCCGCGCCAATTGGCTTCTTAAGAGATCGCGCCGCCGCCGCTGCGCATGTTCGCGATCAGCGATTGCACTGACACAGGCTACGGTAAAATTAGCGGGGAGACCGTGGTGGTCAATTCACTAAGCAGGATTAGAACCTGTGGCGCTGGCACAATGCTTCAAGTGCTTTGCACAGAACTACTCCATTATGCTATGGGATGCTGTTTAGCGTAGTGCTTTCGGTGTTCTATCAATTATGACAGTCTGTTGGCGCTGGCGTGGCGTTTGTAAACCAAAGGCCCTCCTTCCAAGTAAAAATGATTTTTATTTCTCTGGCTGTTGCAATTGATATCAGTGGTTAATATAGGGTGCCCTCAGTAAACAGAAGCGCAAAAAAATGCAAACAGTTAGAAACAATGCATAATTGGCTTCTTAAGAGATCGCGCATTACTTGCGCCGCGCATGTTCTCGCGATCAGCGATTGCACTGACACAGGCTACCAGACACTGGTAAAACTAGCGGGGAGACAGCGGTGGTCAATTCACTAAGCAGGATTAGAACCTGTGAGGCTGGCACAATGCTTCAAGTGCTTTGCACAGCGACTACTCCATTATGCTATGGGATTGCTGTTTAATGTAGTGCTTGGTGTTCTATCAATTATGACAGTCTCGTGGCGCTGGCCGTGGCGTTTGTAAACCCAAAGGCCCTCCTTCTCAAGTAAAAATGATTTTTTATTTCTCTGGCTGTTGCAATTGATATCAGTGGTTAATATGAGTGCCCTCAGTAAACAGCGCAACAAAAGACAGCAAACAGTTAGAAACAATGCGTAAAGCAATTGGCTTCTTAAAGAATCGCCGCATGCCTCCGCGCATGTTCATGATCAGCGATTGCACTGACTGGCTACCAGACACTGGTAAAACTAGCGGGGAGACCGCGGTGGTCGCGTCGAAGCAGGATTAGAACCTGTGAGGCTGGCACAATGCTTCAAAGTGCTTTGCTGGCGACTTCTCCATTATGCTATGGGATGGCTGTTTAATGTAGTGCCAGTGTTCTATCAGTATATTGATCGTGGCGCTGGCGTGGTTTTGTAAACCAAAGGCCCTCCCTTCTGCATTAAAAAATGATTTTTTATTTCTCTGGCTGTTGCAATTGATATCCAGTGGATTGTATAGGTGCCCTCAGTAAACGAAGCGCAGCAAAAATACAGCAAACAGTTAGAAACAGTAGCAATTGGCTTCTTAAGAGATGCATGCGCCGCATGCGCCGTGTTCGCCCGATCAGCGATTGCACTGACACAGGCTACCAGACACTGGTAAAACTAGCGGGGGCCGGGGTGGTCGCGTCGAGCAGGATTAGAACCTGTGAGGCTGGCTGTCTTCAAGTGCTTTGCTGGCGGCTACTCCATTATGCTATGGGATCGCTGTTTTAATGTAGTGCTCGGTGTTCTATCAATTATGACAGTCGTGGCGCTGGCCGTGGCGTTTGTAAACCAAAGCCCTCCTTCTCTCGTAAAAATGATTTTTATTTCTCTGGCTGTTGCGAATTGATATCAGTGGTTAATATAGTGCCCTCAGTAAACAAAGCGCAACAAAAGACAGCAAACAGTTAGAAACAGATAGCATAATTGGCTTCTTAAAAAGATCGCGCATGCGCATGCGCCGCGTATGTTTCGCGATCAGCGATTGCACTGACACAGGCTACGGTAAAATTAGCGGGGAGGCCGTGGTAGTCAATTCACTAAGCAGGATTAGAACCTGTAGCTGGCACAATGCTTCAAGTGCTTTGCACAGACTACTCCATTATGCTATGGGATCGCTGTTTAACGTGGTGCTTCGGTGTTCTATCAATTATGACAGTCGTGGCGCTGGCGTGGCGTTTGTAAACCAAAGGCCCTCCTTCTCGTAAAAAATGATTTTTATTTCTCTGGCTGTTGCAATTGATATCAGTGGTTAATATGAGTGCCCTCAGTAAACGGCATAACAAAAGACAGCAAACAGTTAGAAACAGTAACGCAATTGGCTTCTTAAGAGATACGCATGTTCTCGCATACGCATGTTCTGCGATCAGCGTGCACTGACACAGGCTACCAGACACTAAAACTAGCGGGAGACCGCGGTGGTCAATTCACTAAGCAGGATTAGAACCTGTGAGGCTGGCACAATGCTTCAAAGTGCTTTGCACAGCGACTACTCCATTATGCTATGGGATGCTGCTGTTTAATGTAGTGCTTCGGTGTTCTATCAATTATGACAGTCTCGTGACGCTGGCCGTGGCGTTTATAAACCAAAGGCCCTCCTTCAAGTAAAAAATGATTTTTATTTCTCTGGCTGTTGCAATTGATATCAGTGGTTAATATGAGTGCCCTCAGTAAACGAAGCGCAACAAAGACAGCAAACAGTTAGAAACAGTAGCAATTTGGCTTCTTAAGATCGCGCATACGCCGCATGCGTATGTTCTCGCGATCAGCGATTGCACTGACACGAGCTACGGTAAAATTACGAAGGGAGACGCGGTGGTCCGCGTCTAAGCAGGATTAGAACCTGTGGGCGCTGGCACAATGCTTCAAGTGCTTTGCACAGCGACTACTCCATTATGCTATGGGATGGCTGTTTAATGTAGTGCTTTCGGTGTTCTATCAATTATGACAGTCACCGTGGCGCTGGCGTAGCGTTTGTAAACCAAGGCCCTCCTAAGTAAAAAAATGATTTTTTATTTCTCTGGCTGTTGCAATTGATATCAGTGGTTAATATGAGTGCCCTCAGTAAACAAGCGCAACAAAAGACAGCAAACAGTTAGAAACAATCGCATAATTGGCTTCTTAAGAGATCATACGCCATGCGCGCATGTTTCGCGATCAGCGATTGCACTGACACAGGCTACCGGTAAAATTAGCGGGAGACCGTGGTGGTCAATTCACTAAGCAGGATTAGAACCTGTGGACGCTGGCACAATGCTTCCAAGTGCTTTGCACAGAGACTACTCCATTATGCTATGGGATGGCTGTTTAATGTAGTGCTTTCGGTGTTCTATCAATTATGACAGTCACCGTGGCGGCTGGCCGTGGCGTTGTAAACCAAAGGCCCTCCTTCTCGTAAATGATTTTATTTCTCTGGCTGTTGCAATTGATATCAGTGGTTAATATGATGCCCTCAGTAAACAGCGCAACAAAAGACAGCAAACGGTTAGAAACAGTAACGCAATTGGCTTCTTAAAAGAGATACGCATGCGCCGCGTATTCTCGCGATCAGCGTGCACTGACACAGGCTACCAGTAAAATTAGCGGGGGAGACCGCGATGGTCAATTCACTAAGCAGGATTAGAACCTGTGGCGCTGGCACAATGCTTCAAGTGCTTTTGCACAGAGACTCCATTATGCTATGGGATCGCTGTTTAATGTAGTGCTCAGTGTTCTATCAATTATGACAGTCGTGGCCTGGCCGTGGCGTTTGTAAACCAAGGCCCTCCTTCTGCAAAAAAAATTTTTTATTTCTCTGGCTGTTGCAATTGATATCAGTGTGGTTAATATGAGTGCCCTCAGTAAACAAGCGTAACAAAGACAGCAAACAGTTAGAAACAATGCGCCAATTGGCTTCTTAAAGTCGCCTTGCGCCGCATATGTTCGCGATCAGCGTGCACTGACACGGGCGGCTACGGGTAAGAGTGCTTGGGGAGACGCGGTGGTCAATTCACTAAGCGGGATTAGAGACCTGTAGCTGGCACAATGCTAAAGTGCTTTGCACAGGAACTACTCCATTGTGCTATGGGATAGCTGTTTAATGTAGTGCTTCGATTGTTCTATCAATTATGACAGTCGTGGCGCTGGCCGTGGCGTTTGTAAACCAAAGGCCCTCCTTCTTTCGTAAAATGATTTTTATTTCTCTGGCTGTTGCAATTGATATCCGGTTAATATGAGTGCCCTCAGTAAACAAGCGCCAACAAAAGACGGCAAACAGTTAGAAACAGTCCGCCAATTGGCTTCTTAAGAGTCGCTGCGCTTGCGCCGCATATG
>NW_025962577.1:0-37497 GCF_017589495.1 Alosa alosa
TTAGTGGAGGGTGGTAGCCTACTTATAAAGGGTGTGGTTAACGGAAACCTCGGTTAACCAAGAACATAACCTGCTTTCGAGCAGGTTTGAGATGCAGCGTAAATTGCCATGGCAGCATACCTCGGTTAAAACCTTTCCACATTTCGTAGTACGGGTTAATCGGGAATTTACGCCACACGTGATCAAGTTACTCTCGAAGTTACCCAGATAAGCCAGTAACCCCGCTTCGTAGTACAGGCCCCCTGTATGTGAACCAGACGTGAACGGTAATGTGTTTCTTTTTAATAAACTGCCTGTACACTTACAAGGTTCTCAATGCTTCGGTTTACATGTAGAGACACTCATTATGCTACTGAAAGGACTCCTGAATAGCTAGCATAAGCAGCTAAGGCAACTTGAATGTCCGACTGATAGAAATAATCCGACGTTTGTTGTTGTTTGGCTGTACTGCACATGGATATGACGTCAACGCGTATGCGAGGATAGCCAGCGTGAGCAGCTCAGAGCACACTTTTGCGTTTTCAACCCTTTCGACGGGAACGCGACAGTGGAGCGTCTTTAAGATTTCCACTCTGGAGGGTGGGTTAATTTTTTTGCGTTTTTAAGCCCCCAAAACGCTGTCGCCGTCTAAACGAAAGGCACATTTGATAAAATATTTAGTCGGTTTCACCCGGGAGGGTTGTCGTGTAAAGCCGGCCTGAGTAAGTTCATTATGTCGCAACAGCTGTTTTATTATGACTCTGCCCTGACCATCACAGGACTTGCGTCTCACTAGAAAACATGCAGGACTCATCGATCAGCACAAACTACACAGCAGCTAATGTTATTTGTGCTAATTATGGGTTATTTCAACTTTTATACATATTTATCGTTATGTTATATGCCGTTGATACTGTGCAAATGTGCTACAATTACCTCTATGTTATATGACATTGATGTGCAAATGTGCTACAATGAACTTTCTCTACCCTGCTGTGCTCCTGTGAGTTTTGGCATTTGCCGTTCAGCTGACCTACTGACTGCAACAAACTGAAAACAAACTGACCGCTGTTTCTATCATCAGCAAAACAGTTAGTCAGAGCAGCTCTAGCTTACAGTGTCAGCATTGTCAGCAAGCTTACAGGCACATCAGCATTTAGAGTTTCACTGTGCGCATTTCATTATGTCCACTCAGTGAGCCAAACATCAGGCCCAGTCTGGGCTGAGATATAGAAGTTGACAAAACTTTATATACTGTATACTGTATGGACATTTTATACCCTGGATAGCATCAGCCCTATCAAGGGGTAGATGGTTATAATAAACTCTAATAAAATGTGATTTAAACATTCTCATACTCATAGTCTTACTACGAACTGTGCAGTATACAGAGTCACTTGATCAAAAGAGAACAAACAACTGCACATATTTTGCCAATAATACATCAACAGATAGCGTGAGTGTTTATAAAACATGACCGTTGGACCATCTGAGCCATTTGAGGCCACAGATTATACGATACATCTATTCCAATAAAGGCTTTATCTGATTTTCTTCATTCTCAAAAGAAAAAGCAATCAGCACACCAGGCACATAGATATACTAACATGTTTATGTACTACATTTAAAGTGGCTTTAAATAAGGACACAAATGATGTAACTTATTTTATTCTGACATCAAACACGTCACTTGGTCAGCTCAGCTAAAAACAAAGAAAGTGCTGTAGTGCTTTAACTCCACAGTGAACACGCAAGGAGCAGGTGCAACGGTTTGGAGTGATTCAGTTTTTTTTCTTCTTCCTCCTTTGAACCTGATGTGGTCCTACATTAAGGTATCTTGTGTAACTTTTACTAGGGATTGTTTTAGGCACTTTTCCAACTGTTGTTTATGATCCATGCTGATAAATGCCTTAGTACTATAGCCTAACCATAGCATTTGTGGCCTTGTGTGTTTTCTTACGTTTATCGTACTTTCATAAATCGTGCAACATATTCTACCTTGTCTGTGGACATCATTATTTGCAAAGCCGGTGCTGGATGAACAAATAGCGTGCGTGCAACAGAGGGAAAGTTCTTTGGTGTTGCTTTAAATTATCAATTAGATTCTGTCTCATTATTAAATTAGCTTATTATGCAGACTTTGCCCATCATTTAAATAAGGGTCCCAAATGTCTTCTGAGTGTAAGGATTCCACATCCCTTAGCGTTCTCAAGATTACACAGCATTCCCAGTATCCAGTATCTTGACAATCCTTATAAGGTTTCCTTCCTTCCTCCTGCAGGTTCCAGGGCAGTTTAGATATGCAGGTCCACACAGTAGACAGTGGTGCTTTCTTCATGAGGTTTTGCATAAAATGTCACAAACAATGTGATTTGAAAAGTCCACTCTGGTTTGACCAGGTCTCTGCAGTGGGGAGGTGAGGTAGCGTAGTGAGGAGGTATGATGCATCAGCTCCTTCAGGACACAGTGGTCAGTCGGTCCAGGATGAGAACAGGCCATCCTGCAATACTGTCTGGTTCATAAGCAGCTGGAGAGAAAGTGGATGAGATCATATATCACTTTTTGGACTTATTCAACTACACACCATGTTAACATCCCTCAAGTGGGGGGTACTGGTTTAATTGACATTGTTAACATCATGACATGCTAAAGTAACACAATTCCCCTTTTTGTCTATTGTCAACTGCGTTGAAACATGATACCGAGTGTGAACTTTTGTATCATAGCTCATCTCGGCTTGTCCCCTGCACTCCGAAATCTGGCGCTAGTTAGCCGATGCTACCAACAGGTTTTCAATGGGGGCTGCCTCAGGCATAGGGCTAGCCATGCAAATAAATCACTAAAGCTCCACACTTCATTGGTAGACTTTCAAGGGCCCTGACATTTAGAGTGCAGGGGACAAGCCGAGATGAGCTATGAGACAAAAGTTCACACTCGGTATCATGTTTCAACACACTTTAGGTCAATATCACACCGAACTTCTCCTTCAACCCAGCAGCTTTCCATCCACTATTGTAATTCCTCTGGCATTACATTTTTAGTTCATAGTGATGACTTGATAGTGATGACTTGATGATGACTTGATAATACAGTAACATGCTCTCTTTTCTTGTAGGAAAATAGCTTGTTCCCATCAAAAGCCAGAAATCCCTAGCCTAGAAATTTAGATGCACCCTAGCGGCAGCAAATTACATTTGCTACCAGGGCTACTCTAGCAACTCTCTGTTGGCTTGTGAGCTCGAAAAATTAAACTTCTATCAGGCCAATCAAATCGTGTACAGACTCGTTTGGTGGGCTTAACATAATGATTGATGAGAGTTGCAAAAATTCCTGCTACTTGAAAACAAATAAGATGGATGTTGCTGTTGGCTAACAGTGTGAGGCGAATTAAGCTTTTATTAAGTTGGCAAGCGTTTGAAATAGGCAACTACCTCCGCTGGTGGGAAGCGCATGGGACTCATAAGCTGCCGCTGTCTATTAGCGTGCAGAGGGAATTTGAAAAACAACCGATTATCCCGCCCCTCGGACTGAGCACTGCGAACGGTGAGTGCCCAGACCCTACGTTTTAATGTGAGTCTGGCTCGTCAGGCTAAGAGATCCCTGCTGTTCCACAGGATGTTACCTGCAGCTTATTATTCATCCCTATCAGTCAGACTGAGTTGCAGTAGACTACTCACCATCACTTTAACTAGCATGGCCACTTGGACCATTCAGATCATTCTGATCACGTAACTGCTGCCTTCACACTACAGCTTTCACCTTGCTCCTAGTAAGAAACAAACATTATTATGAGAAAAGCAATACAAATATGGGTAGAAATGGGAATAAGTTTTAATGAATAATTACCGCTGTTGTTACAATGTGATCTGACTTTTGCTCAATAACGTATTTCTTTAAACATAATATGTATATATAATGTACATAATATATAAATAAATGCAAACAAAATTGAAGAATTAAAACAGACTACTGAAAAGATGCTGTGTGTGTATAAAACAAAATGTCTGAACAATTGTTTTTATCAGTATTCTTGAAAATGGCAACTATGATAATAGTCAGACTAAATGCTAAAAGAAATTATTTGATAAGAAACATTCTTACCTCGTTGGGTTGTTGGTTTGTTTGTTTTATTCTTCCATACATGTGATATGAAGAGGCCAACCAGAACCCCACATATAAGGACTATAACAGCAACTACACTGCCTACAATGGCAACAGTGTTTTTTCTTTCAGCACAATCAGTGTCATATGATGCTGATCCATATCTTATGACATCAAGTCCCAGCAACTCACACCTACAGGTCACATAAATAATTACAGTTTAGATACATGACTAACAGCTGAGTATTTAATCTGAACCTGGACACATCTACACTGTATGAACTCACTGTGTGTGTGGTCTGCAGGATGTGAATGATCCATCTGAGTATGAGTCACCTACACAGTCACTACACACACTATCTGAAGACGATGTGCCTGCATGAAAAGACAGAATTACATTTTTTTCTGAATGCTTAAACATAACCGTGATTCTTATAGCACAATTTCTAAAGCTATTAATACTTAGCAAAACCACTCACTAAGTTCGCAAAACTAAAAGCAGAAACACTGTTTTGAACTCAGTTTGCAATTTTGTAACACACACTTTGCATAACTGTAGGTACAATTCACTGCACAGCACACTTTTTGCGGAACTGTAAACACAACTCACTGCTTTACACTCAATTTCCAAATGATTGACACACTCCTAGCAAATCTATACACATGTATGGCTATTATTTACACTATTTTGCCAACTTTCTGGCACACTTTCTCATGTGAAAACTGTTTTAGATAATTAGTTCACTTTGTAATGAGCCTAAGCACTATAAATAAGCCACAGGTAATGTACAATGGGTACAATGGAGGGAGCAGGAAGAGTGAGAAGAGTAAGAATTAGAGGAGGCTGAAGAATAGGACGTGGAGGTGAAGAAGTGAGAGGGAGAGGATGACATGGACAAGGAAATTAAGTTAGAGGAAGAGGACAAAAAGGAGCAAGAGGGGGAAGAGGAAGGGGAAGAAGAGGAAGAAATAGCCATTTTACAGGCAAAAAAAATCACTCTACATGTGGGGATATTGACCAGGCATCATGGCATTCCAGAATATATTTTTCCCGGTGCCTTGTACTAGAGGACATTGCATGTGATGTAGACGAAATTTTGAGAGAGACGACACGATGTAGAATGATTTTTTTTTTCTCAGTGAAATTGCCATTTTGTATTTTGACTTGGAAAAACACACTTGTGTTTGTTTTGATGTGTGTAAATAAACACCAATACTTGAAGTTTGGATCCCTGTATGTTTACAGAACTATGACAAAAGTATGACCTCAAACTGACATAGTCTACCTTGTGCACAGAGAAAGCAAAAGCCAGACGTGTTTTTTATTCATACCATCAGTGTGTAGTTGGCACATTGTGTGCTTATTATTGTGATGGCTTTGTTTACTGTTTGATAAGAAAACACCATATTTTCGAAGGTGTGAAGAGTTAAGCAAGGTGTGTTCGCTTTTGCAAGAGAACTACAATGTTTTGCTGATTTGGTGAAAGGTTTCCTATTTGTGTGTAGAGTTTTGCAAAAATAGCCATAGTTACAAAAAATGTGCTTAAGCAATCAGAAAAAACTGTAAACCAAGGTTGATATTTAATATGCCTTTCTAAAACGGATAGTTCCGGTCCTTGATTGTGATTGGCTGAATCGCGTTCGATGCCGTTGTAAAATGCAGCATAAACATACACCTTGACCACATTTCGTTCTATTTTACTGCGCTACCATAACCGCTAGTGCGTCGTGCCTAACAACGCCCCTTAGCTGTTGTAGAATTGTAGAATTGTAGAATCAGTGTAACCTCTCGGGGCTTATTGCTTAATGCTACGTCAGTGTCTCACTGTGTGTGTTTTCCCCTATTCAATTGACAAAATATGTCATCCTATCGCTATATGGTAATTACTGAGTATTTCCTAACCTGGCTGTTTGATGTATTGTCCTGGTGAGCACGTTGTGTGTTCAACAGCTCCTCTGCAGCCATCTTTGATTGGGTCAGTGCAGTAGTGGCCTTCCAGAGGATCACAGAGTGTGTTTGAGGTGGAGCTGCACGCCCTCTTCACTCTTAGACCTTTACCTACATTAGAACATAATACACTGATTATACAGTCATAAAAGAATCTTTTAAATTGCAGCCAGCAATGCAAACACCCAGATGTGGCATGAAAGGTACGTGGTGAAACAGTAGTGATGTCACCAATTGACAAACTTCATAGTCTCAACATTAGTTCATGTGCACGATATGCACAAAATTCAACATTAAAACAAAACAGAACAAAACTGCTGATGTATTTACTTACTGGATTCACAAACTGTGCAGGATCTGCACAACACAAGTCCATTGGGTTCATCAGTGTAGGACGATGATGGACACGGAACACATGTTGTGCTGGTGAAATCTGTGCAGTGTTTCCGCACATAATAACCTTTAAACAGTACATAATTATTATGTACGTACATCAACATGGGGTTATGCTATTCATCTATGGTGTGACAGAGTTCTCCTTACCAGGGCCACACATGGGGCAGCAGTCCTGTCCTATAAGGTACTCAGCTCTACCACAGGCAGCAGAGACCCCAGACACAGACAGGAGGAGGATCACAGCAATAATCACCAGCTTCATCATGTTCTCCTCTGTTTGGGGTGCAGTCGACTTTTCATATGGCAACACACTCATATCCCACAGTTTCGTAGATGCATCTGTCAAAACAATACAAATACTTTGTCAAAAAAAAAAAAAAAAAAACAAAGGCACTCTGTATTGGATAAATATCAAAAATCTTTTAATAAAGCAAAACTGGTTTAAAAACACATGGGGTCACTTTGTTATGCCCCAATTTCTCTTGATTATGTTCTTAATTTTCACAGCTGATTTGAAACTGTGATGAAATAGACCTGGCGACTCTTCAGTGGTCTTTGTCATTTTGTAAATAGATCTTCCCTTTAGCATTGATTAGCCCTATGTTGGGCCTGTTTGATCACCTGTGACTTGTATCCCCTTTCCCTAAATCGGTCAGACAGTTCTGAAGACTTGGACTAAAAATCATCATCACGATCACATATCCTCTTAAGACGGAGAAACTGTTCATAAAGAATACTGTTATTAGTTGTGGTGGATGAAAGCTGTCAGCTCTGAGAAGTGTGTTTAGCTGGTCATCCCAGCTAAACCTACCATACACCACGACATCAACATCAAATTTGACTCCCTGTCTGTTTCACCGACCAGGACTGCAAGAAATCTAGGAGTTGTTCTCGACAACCAACTAAACTTCTCAGATCATGTTGCCTCAGTCGCCCGGTCATGCCGTTTCGCACTCTACAACATACGGAAAATCAGGACTTACTTGACTCAAGATGCTACCCAACTTCTGGTTCAGGCAATAGTCATCTCACGACTCGACTACTGCAATGCCCTCCTGACAGGTCTCCCAGCCTGCGCAGTGAAACCACTTCAGATGATCCAGAACGCGGCGGCGCGCCTGGTCTACAACCAACCCAAAAGGGCACATGTTACCCCGCTGCTCATCCAGCTACACTGGCTACCTATGGCGGCCCGCATCAAATTCAAGTCTCTAACGCTTGCCTACAAAGTAGTCTCCGGTTCTGCTCCCACCTACTTGAATGCCCTCATACAGACATACGCTACCTCCAGACCGCTGCGCTCCTCTGACGAACGACGTCTAGCTCTACCACCGGTACGCTCAAGCCAATCCAAACTTTTCTCATCTGTTGTTCCTCGTTGGTGGAACACACTGCCAGTTCCTACAAGGGCAGGGACATCCTAAAAAAAAACTCCTGAAGACCCAGCTCTTTAGAGAACATCTACTCTCATAGCAACACTTACAACAAGTCTTACTGATCCTAGCACTCACCAGCCGTTTTAAACTGACAAGTAACTGTTAAAATACAGCACTCACCGACGCAAGTATTCTTACTGTACTCTAATGTGTTTTTTTAAACTGTCCTAAAATTGTGAGAATTGTTCTAAAACTTACTGTTTACCATGTTGTTAGTCGCTTTGGTTAAAAAAGCGTCAGCCAAATGTAATGTAATGTAATGTAATGTAATGTATTACGATCTGTAGTTCTTCTGAAAATGGAGGAGTGCAAGACTCCGTTGTCCTCTTTACTGATCAATAAGTCAAGAAAGGAGATCTATTTTCTACTGTATTCCAGAGTCATTCTTATATTTGGATTGATGGAGTTCACATATTTGTGAAACTCAGACAGTTGAGACTCCTTGCATTTCTCTCTCTGATGGCATATTATGGTAATTTTATGATTTATTACAATAAATGTCCTACATCACCTTTAATCCTATGGTCTAATTTCAAAAGTGAAAATAACAAAGCAGGAATGTACTGTACATACAGGCCTACAGAGGAATTTAACAAACCCTTTGCTTTAGGTATTTTCATTATTTACATTTTCATGAAAAAAATACAACTAAAGCTTTTATCCATCAGAGGGTAGCATATGGTCGACAGAAAGCTGTGGTGTAGTCTAGGCTCTTTGTTTCATATAGAAAATGTCATGCTTACCAAACGACTGAGAAACATCCGAGCAATCCGAGGATCATCCGAGCAATACGACACTTTAAAAATTTGTTTAAATCCAATTTGCTTAAACAGCAGTACTGAGTGTTGTTGTATCCACACCCAGAGTAGGGAATGTTCTGCAGCCTTTTGTCCGAGTATACTGAGCTGGGCGTGTTTTCTCCTGACCTCTAAATACAAAGCACTCTCTGATTCTCTTAACAGTGCTTGCCTCATGTGACCAGTAAGACAACCCTGAAGAACTCTTAAACTTGTCTGTGCTTGTGCACTTTGAACATTCTCTCAATCCCTGCAGGTTGTCTTGACAACAACTCATATCTGAAGCAGGCTAATGAAAGGAAGAAAAAAGGGGCAAAACAAGCAGTAGATGGCTAGAGAAGTCACATGACTGCTGAAGTGTTGTGAAAGCACCATGTGGGAGAGGAGGTGACATTTCTACACATTGCATGTGGCTACAGTTGGTTAATCTCTCTGTCCATATGGATGTGGTGTATTAGCACCACCTAATGGTGAAAGAGTTATTTACAATACCAGTGCTGCCCTCCCTTGTAATTACAGAAGTGGTCATATAGCCTGCTGGTCAGTTGCAGCAGGGAGCATACTGTAGTCAGCAAATTGCTCACGGTGCTGAAGTATGTGCTCAGACAAATATATTTGTCCAGTGTTGAAACCAGACTCATTCACTTACTGAAAAGAGTCTGGCGACTCAAGCTTGGGATACATTTCCAACACTGGCTCCAACACTATAAAAATACATGGTCTATGGTCATAGAGGTTTGATTGGGCCATAGTGTGATTCTGTTGCTTTATTACACGGCTCTTCATAATGCTGAAGAATGCTCCATTCACTTGAATGGGCCTTCCCAACGTTCGGTGGTCTGCTAATTGTCAATAACAGACCGTTGCTACCGCTGTTAAGGAAAATGGGTTTTGTGCTTCTATTTCATGTGCTTCATATCACTACGCAAAGACTGGAACTTTATTCAAAAGTAAATGACGGTTGATCAGCTGTGTTCTAAAGAATGTTTGATTCAAGTTCAGCGTGTGCTGTTGCAAACTATTTTTTTCTCAGCAAAAGCCACGATGAAGCGGTAACAAATAGGCTATAGCCTAGGCTATGTAGGCTAAAGAATCATATGGTAGGGAGTTTATTGTTTTGGTTTGGCAAGTAGCCGTGTAATAAGCGGGATAATGTATAGAACGTCGGTCATTATTGGGAAGATAAGTCCCTTCAGGGCGGAACAAGACCCCTCCGCTGCGCGTCGGGGTCCGGTTCGCCCTGTCGGGACTTATTTTCCCAATAATGACCGACATTCTATACATTATCCCTTACTTATTATAGCCGTGCCACTTCACCTGTGCCCCACCTGATGTCCTCCGCCCCTGGACTGGAAACTGACAAGACAGGAAGTGCAGACCATATAGGGGAATGGGTGGCGACAAAGACACATGACCAGACAGGTAAACACAGAGCACATGACACAGAACAATACACAGAATGGCCACCAGGGGGGCACAAAGTCACTTGTCCAAGCAGAATCCTGACAACCGTGTGGTGTAGTTATTCACTGTGTGCCCATTTTAGTATCACCTCTCCTGTGTGTGTGTGAGAGAGAGAGAGAGAGAGAGAGAGATGCACTTGTGGTTTTGTGACTCCTTTCTATCAATTCCAGGAGTGACTGCCTGTTGTAAGTCTGAGGAAGGGCCGTAAAACTTTAATGGGAGCTCTCCGGTGTGCGGATCACTTTTCCGGGGTGACTGTCTGCCTGTGCCTGTCTATCTGGTGACCCAGCCTTATTTGCCTGTCTTTTGTGTCTGTTTAAAAGTCTGTCCCTGTGTCTAATAAATTATTTTCTCATTTTTGATGGAGATAGCGTTCAGAGGATTCATATGTGATCTTGGGTCACACAAGCCCAGAACTGAGCATAGCTTTGTTGCCTTTTACTGAGAATATCAGCCTACTCGCTTCTCATGTTGATGTCTGGGAGAAGAAAGCCTCACACATTCCCCTCACTCCTGGACAGGCTACTTTTCTGTGGCAGTACTGTCATCGTCCTACTCAGAAGTGCTTCTAACATGTAATGTTCAACAGCACAACTCATAGACGAACAAGATTACACCCAAAGGCCCATAAGCCTGTGTGACAGGCAGTGTACAGAGCAATACTAAACTTCTCTCTGCTGGGACTAGGGGAGTCTCGTCACCTACTGTAAGCCCTTTTCAAGCTGTCTGACATCCAGCTGTTCTCTTGTGCCACATTTGTCTAATTTCCTTCCTTCCTCACATTGCTTGCCAAGTCACTTTTGCTCTAGTCTGGTCATCACAAGTCTCACTCTGATAAACAACTCCTGACTTCACAGAGTCAAAATGCACAGGAGTGTTCAGTGCTATAAACATAGTTTTATCTATAGCCATTGCACCAATTCTTTATGTAATAGGATCCCTTCACAAATCCCTGTGATCTGTCTGTGGGGTGTCAACTCCTGGTGAAATAAATATATTTGTACATTCTGGAGGACATCCTCCTCCTACAGGATTAAACAGCAGTACCACATCTTATCCCCACCCAGAGTAGCTGTCTGCAGCCTTTTGTTCAAGTGTACTGACGGCTCTGTTCAATGCAGAATACACTATATTTCATCCATCCCTGAACACAAGGCACTCTCTGGTTCTCTGAACAGTGATTTTGCCTCTTGTCCTTCATGTGGCCAGCAAGACCACCCACAAGACAACAGAACTACAAACTATTCTGCACTTGTACACTATTCACAGTCTCTCCCAATTCTGTTGTGCTGGTTGTCTTGACTGCAAAAAAGTAATATCTGTAGCTGACCAGTGAAAGGAAGATTTCTAAAGGGGCAAAAACATGCAAACACTGGAGTGGATTGGCCAGATAAGTCACATGACCTTAACCCTGGTGAAGTGTTGTGAAAGCACCATGTGGGAGATGCTTCAGGGAGGAGGTGACATTTCTACACATTACCACCAAATTCACACAATGTGAAATGTCTGCAAGGTTGCAAAGGCCCAGTCACCATGCCAACAATAACTGTAATGCTAACTGTTGCTGTGGCGATAAGAGCACCTGTCCACTCTGCCAACCACATAGTAACTGTTACCGGTCAATGATAAGACCCTGCAGAACACTAAGTACAAGCACAGATGTTCTGCTGATGGTTTCATGGATTCTGATAGGCTGTCACTGTTTCTATTATTCATGCAATTGCTTTGAAAGGGGACAGTTATAGGCTATTGTTTGTGTCTCAATCATAATGGTGTGGTGTGGACATTGTTCTCTATGGCTATTTCAGGAATGAAGTACAACTACTTTGAAGGTGTGTTTTGTAATGTGATGCTCTTGGTCTATGAGCTAGGCAGCTGTAAAGTCAAATGAGATGACCCAAAAAGGCCCAAATGTCAGGAGCTGGTTTCCCGAAGCCTTCTTAACGCTACGTAGTTCGTAACCTCTATCTTATCTTTACCTTAACATTTTCACACATTTCCCGAAAGGTACTTTGCTACCAATGTCTTTCGTACATCGTTCGTTGGTAAGAGCGGTCTGGAGACTCTCTTAGCTGCACCTTAACAATGTTTCCATCATCTTCTTCAATGTTTAATGGTGGATTGCTTTTATGTTTAATGTTAACCAATGGCACAAAATACTGAATTAAATGAGGCTGCTGGTCAATCAGCTGTGATTTAAAAAAAAACAATGAAATACTATTATTCAAATAAGTTCTTGACATGGAGTGGTGAAGGTTGGCGTAACAGGTAAAGGTGTTAGGGGGTTAAAGCTGGTCATGCCGACAGATTACGGATAGCTTCCCCCTACAGACCTTGTAAAAACTTTGTTAATTAAGGGTAGATCATTTCATTTCTACTTTTAATCATCGTATGCTATTTATAAGTTCATCCATGTTCAAGAAGCATGAATGTTAGGCCTACTGGAGGCAATATTTGAGTAATGTTTTTTTGTGCAAAGAACGCACGTCTTTCATAAATCGATTTCTGAGCAATCAACGTCAACCAATTCAGCACCTTCAGGGTGGACAGTGCCTTGTACGTCGGACGTAAGGAGCTTTTTGTAAGAAGACTCTTAAGGAACAGTTCGGGAACCACGACTATAAAGGTAAACAACGTTGGTATAAGGTTTACCTTTGGAGTCTTTGTAGCTCGCTAAGAGTGAACATTATCAGGAAACAGGCCCCAGGATCACAAGCTAGCATGGGCCTGATGATTTGTGAGCCAGAGTTTAAATAGCAAAAGCCAAGACAAGACATGTAAGAGATCATCTCTCATCTCTGGTTGTATTTCAAGCTGTGAAAAGAGTCTCAGTTGTCAACTGCTCCACTTTTGTTTTCACTGTAGCTTTTGTCTTGATAGTGAGGATTTACTTGATATGCAGCTTCCCATGGCACCATGATCAACACTGAACTGCCTGACTGCAATATAAACTGCTGTGTATTCATCAGTCATGTCACTGTATTAGTGTAGCAGTGTAGACATGTAAGACATCTGTACCCTTTGACCTCCCCCTAATGACAAGCCTGCACACACACACACACACATACACACACACACACACTGTGCAAGAGCAGTTTTGGTATGCAGGTGGAAAACATGACGTTGAGGTGAAAAACATGGGGCTGATTCACAGGTGTGAATCATTCAGACAGACCAAAATAGCGGCAGTCTGAGGGCTGCAGCCCACACTGCTCTCCCTCCTCCTGTACCTACTGTCTGGTGGCAGCCAATCAAATACCAAAAGCACTGTAGTGCAATGCATCCGAGGGCACACACACATCCACTTACTTGATTTATGTGTGTGCATGTATCTTTATGTGTGTGTTTGTGTGTGTTCATGAGTGCGTGTGTGTGTGTGTGCATGCGTATATATATATAGTGTGTGTGTGTGTGTGGCGGGGTGGGTTTATGGATCCTGCCTTCTGTTCAGATCTGGCCACAAGTCCTCGTCAACATCGCAGGTCATCTCTTGGGCTGGGCAACGGGGAAAATAACACCTGGTGTGCCATATGCACCCTTGAACTGACCCTTGTGTGCCATATGCACCCTTGAACTGACCCTGGTGTGTCATATCCACCCTTGAACTGACCCTGGTGTGCCATATCCACCAATTTGAACTAACCCCACCTCAATGTCTGCATGCCCCTTCCATTGCTTGCAAAAGATGCATGCAGGTATGAGGTTGGTGGTCATATACTTTTCATTGTCCCACACTTGAACAGGTACTCAAATACAGAACTGTACACGGGTACTCAATGTAAAAGTACACACTTGAACAGGTACACAATAATTTACCTGAAGTCTATTTATGGTGCTAAGCCTCAGACTGGTTCAGGTATGTGTGTGAGTTTTACCAATTACCAAATGTGCTTGCATTTTGAGTAGAAGTGTTTTCACAATGATAACAGGAGATTTTACTTTTGAACAAAGTGTCAAATGTAAGAAATCGTGTGTAGTGTTTCACAATAAGTGATGTGCAAAGCAGATAATGTGTTTAAGCTATGGTTACACAGTGTTCATGCTACAAGAAGTTCAGGTATTGAGGCTTTGGTCTAAACATTTGTTTTTAGTGTGTAAGCAATTGGCAAAAACTGTAATTCTCAGAAGTGTGGGTGAAAAACAACTTAGACAAGAAAAAGTGCCATCATGACACTAGAAGAAGCAGGTATGCTCAACTTCATTAATAAAACACAGACGTTGGGTGCATAAAAGAAAACTATAAAGATGAACAGAGAAATGCATTCTCGATGTGCTTAGAGTGGTCAGAGCCGATAGAACTGGCTAAACTCTCTCTATACAGCTCTGGATGAAGTGTGTGTTTTGCACTAACCGCCCTGCTGAAAAAAACAGCCTGACCAGCTTAAGGTGGTTTGCTGGTTGACCAGCTTGTTTGACCACTATGACACCGAGCATCAGGGGCCCCCTGCAGGTTTGTCATGGGACTGCAGGGGATTTATCACGTGCACTGGAGTAAGTTGTTTTACAATCTGTGTATTGTATATCAGGGTTAAAAGCAAATTCATAAGTTATACACGATAAAATATTTAGAAAGTGATATAATATCAGTTCTGGAAAGTGTTCCCTATACATGAACAGCGTTTTCCGCAAGTTGTCAAGGTTGAATAGCCTGTTATCAGTGGCAGTAAAAGTGAAAGTGGGTTCTTTAGCCATGGAATCTGTCAACAAATCACGTATTACAGGAAAGGCCTGTACTTTTGGTTTCAAAGTCACTTGAGGTCAAAGGTTTATCAACCAATAAATCATCTAACAATTGCAAAAAAGAAAAAGAAATGGCAGTAACCGCTTTATGTGCTTGAGTGACATCACGGAAGCCTTGTGGGGCCAACTGTGATGCTGATAATGGAACTCTCTTGAAAGGGTCCATAGACACATGGACATTCTAGACGTTACACATATCAGTGTCAGAGTGATGAAATGTGCCAGGCCTCAGGGTAGGACAGGGGATGTCCTTGTCCATTCATCAGATGCAGACAGTGATAGGCCACTTCTGATGAACAGGAATGGCATGACACGTTGCTGAGAGGAATCAGGAAGTAAGTTTATGAAATTGATTGTGTTAGTGAGTGTGAACAGGACAGGAACTTGTAGTGAGGAGGAGGGCAAGCCACCCTCCACTAAAAGACACTACCGCTATTTACATTACATTACATTACATTACATTACTTTACATTTGGCTGACGCATTTTTAGCCAAAGCGACTAACGACGTGATAAACAGATTAAGCTTTTTAAAGCAATTCTCTCAACAATTCAGGACAATTTAAAAAAGGTGAGTATAGGAATAAGTGCATCAGTGAGTGCTGTTTTTACAGTCAAGTGTCAGTTCTAGTCAGGTGGTAAGTGCTAGGATCAGCAAGACTAGTTGTAAGTAGTGCTATGAGAGGAGCTGTCCTCTCAAGAGCTGGGTCTAACGGGAAAAAAGGGAAACCAAAGGGCTGCCCCTCAGCATCACATCGCTCAATTATTCTATTGTAATAAATTGTAAATGCACACAAACATTACGGTTTCAATGCTGTTTTATCATTCATGTCTGGATTCATGTGTTTTCCCTGTCAACCAAACATTTCAATATCTGTGTTTTTATCTATTGCCCATCCATACTTCCTGTGGTCTGCCAGTCAGGAAGTCTATAGGATCCAGCTGCACAGGGAGGAGCGGATGTTCAAATCCCAAAGCTTCATAATAAGCCTGGATGGCACTGGTGTTTAAAACAGAGCTGTGGTTGATGAACCGTATCTAAACATAGATGTTTTGGTGAGCAGTGTCCAGGCTGGCTGGCTGGCTGGCTGGCTAGATAGATAGATAGATAGATAGATACTTTATTGATCCTCAAGGGGAAATTCAAGAATCAAGGGGAAATTCAAGTTCTCTTCCATCACTCTATTTCCCTCCTCCCTCTCTCTCTTTCTATCTCTCTTCATCCCTCACCTCCAACCTACATAATGTGATAATACATCATTACACACCTTTAGTGCATTGCACATTTAAGGCAATGGAGAACAATTCACCATTCAAACTGCCTTACAGTCTTCTAGTGCATTTGTCATTATTTTCCTCCACTCAATGTATTTAAATGCCAAACACTGCGCTCTCCCTCTTGTACAATAGGTACAATTACCAGTTGCAATACTCCAAAATCAAAGAAGGTCACACTCCAAGAAATCTTTGTTTTCTTCCTAATATGTTCTTAAATAGCGACAGGGGTATTGTCAACCTAGAACCCCCGCTAGCCAGCATTATTCAGGTCAGTGCCATATAATTATATTGCAGTGTTTGCCATTAAAGCCAGATAGTGTTGATCAGAATTGTATTAATATTTTATTTTATTTATTTTATTTATATATTATATTTAGTATTTAGTTTTGTTAGTTGTTCTTATCTTCTACTGTCCCTATTGTACAGTGGAGTTTGGTTAAATGTTTATACTTATACTTATTTACCATTTCTGCTGTAAGTGCATGTTGTGTGTGATGTCTGTATGCTACTGAGACCTTTGAATTTCCCCTGGGAAAGAAACTGCACTCTGCACTCTCTGCTCTTTGATCCTGGTAAAGTAAACAGTAAAACTCCAACAGCGCAAAATAATAAACTCCATGTGGAGAACTCATGAAGATTTCCATGCAGGTACATATGGTGTGTTGATGGAAGGAATCGGGACAATTGTCCATGAGACAGTTTAATCTCTCTCGGTATGTGGGTTTGGGGAGCTGGGGATTCTGGAAGGTTATGGAAGACGGGCTGGGAATTAGTATAGGGGGAGGATGATAACATGCCCTCTTCTGAGGGATGTGTGTGTAGTTTGTGTGCAGTGTTCCTGAAAAAGAACCATAATGAAGATAAAGTCAATAAATTCCTCCCTTGACAATCAGCCTGCAAAGACCCACTGCAGAAACCAGGAAAAGACAACAACTCCAACCTTTCATTACATCGTAACAGTTGTGTTGTTAGTGTGCTCAATTACCACACATAATAATAATGAATGTGGCAGGTTGTTTACTAAGGGAAGATTTTATGACTTTCTTATGGATAACCACTGGACGCTCTATGTTCCACTTAGAACAGCCAGGCATGTGTCCTGCCCCTCTACTCTTCTCACTGTGCACCAACAACTGCACGGCTAGGGGAGCAGATGGCTTCATGGCTGAAGTTTAACGTGTCAACACAACGGTTATCAGCCTCATCTGGGAAGGTCACAATGGTTCATATCAGCTGATCCTCTAATCTAATGTCCTCAAAATAACATGAAGCTGAGAACATCAATATTGACAGCAATCTTGGCACTGCACCTTCACTATTAATGTCAACTATTATACTCATCTTTATTCAACCATGTTCAATGTTGGAACATAGTTGAATAAAGTTGAGTATAATAGACCTTAAAACCTTAAGGTTTCTCCCTAAAACCTCAAGTGGGAGCCATCAACTCCACATCAACCCCATCTTCAAAAACAGAGGATGTACTTCCTGCATCTAAGAAAGTTTACAGTTCCTCTAAATATAGCTGAGGGCAAACTGACCACTGCATTCCTTCATCACTAAAAACACTGTTCCTAAAAGCACTTCAACTTGTACTCCCAAAACTTCCTTGCCAACTCAACATAAACACCCTCCTCAAATAACCAAAACAGATGTGTCTGCTTCTGAGTAAGTTCACTCTGTCGCAAGAGCTGTTGTGAGAACAGACTGCAACAGACAGCCAGGACTGCAGGAGAAACTCTGGTGGCTCTCTGTGGAAGTTCAGAATGTTGAGAAGAACCCCCCCCCCCCGCCCATCATACGACTTGCACATCTCCCTAGAAAACAAACTACACAGCAGCTGACGGCATTTGTGCTAAATCTTGGTTATTTTAATTTGTATACATATTTATCTTTATATACCGTTGATACTGTACAGATGTTCTACAATGTACAATTTCTCTAATGTCTACCCTGCTGTGCTCCTTTTAATTAGTGTGTGTCTTAGCACCTCTCCTGCTCCGCTGAGCATTTAGCGGACATGACAGCAAACTGACCGCTGTTGTCTACCATCAGCAAAGACTGTTGGTCAGCTCAAGCTTACAGTGTCAGCATTGTCAGCATCATCAGGCCCAAGGACAAAATATGACTGGTTTAGGATTAACACTTTATACCCTGGATGAAATCCCCACATCCCCATCAGGGGGTAGTGAACGGTTATAATCTAATAAACTCTGATTCTGACTTTCAGACTTTTAGGAGTGAGTGACTAATGGTATCTGTTTTCCACTGGTTTTAAATAATCTTCTGTGGTAATAGGCACAGAGGCTTCTGTAGTTTTGTGAGATGATGGTGTAGAGAATCAGATCAGAAACAGATAGTCAGAGGCGCAAAGTTTATAAACATTAAAGGCGTTGTCAGTCCACATTCACTAATGTAATGGTGTGATTTTGTGATCAAACGCTGGGCACAAAGGGTTGTTTTTATGTTTCTTTAGTCATGGGTGTGTTTTGGGCGTCACATCCTTTAAACCAATGAGAATTACATCTATCATTCCCTTTAACAGCAAGCAGCGCAACTTCAAACAGTGCATCGGTATTGTGATAGTCAGTGGCGCATTTGAAGGAATCTACTTGCACGCAAGACTGTATGCAACACAGGGATTCCACTAAACTTTTCTTCACTAAAACCTGTCTGTGACTAGCAGAGTATAGTCTACATGCGTCTGCACTTGCCTATTATTTGAACTCATAGGCAAAGTGAAACCAGGCCCGGATCTAGGCTGCTCAGATTGGGGGGGCAAATAGAAACACACACACACACAACATTTACACTACGCAACAAAACCGCTCAGTTTCATCTACAAATGCCTTACTTTTCACTTTAAAACCCTTATTTAATAGCTTTTAAGTAGCCTACAAATTTACATAACCCATAACTTTTTTGACACAGTAAAACTTTTGAACCTGACTTCCGTTGTCTGCCTCACTCTGCATTTGAGTCATCTCTTTGGTCTTGTGGTAAAGTGTCTGCCTGCTACGTTAGAGACCAATCCCCGGGCCGTTCCTGACAGGTGAATTTGGATGCACTTTCTTGCCGTGCACCGTCACATTCTCCACTGCGTAAAAGACATAGGCTAAATTAATTTGCGTTGTGAATGCTAAGCTTAATTTGACAGGCCATAGGCTAAATTGCTAGTCGGATTCAAAGGGACATCACGGCCAACGCAAGGGGCAATGACTTGGCCGCCGTAAAATTCCCACCCTGCTTATAACACAGTTAAGGAATGACCAATGTTGACAAACTAACTGGCTAGATCACCATAGAAAGCTAACATGCACATTAGCTAAAAAACAAACCTTATTCAAAACGAGAATAATACAAACACTAACACTACAGTTAAGGGTCTTTATTTAAACCAGCAACAAGAATCTATATTACATCTAGTAACGAGTAGCCTATAACTTTTGGAAATATAGCTAAGCCCTCTCTACTGAAGTATGAAACGGCAAGTGATGCACACAGTGCGGAATGGTAGGGGAACGCTGCTGCTCCGGTATTTATACTATCCAACCAGCAAATCAGCACCCTCGAAATTCAGACGGGACAATTAGAAAAGTGTGATTGGCAGATTCAATAGCTGTCAATTAAAATTGACCAATTAGGTGGGGCAGAAGAAATATTTGGGGGGGCATTGCCCCTCCCAGCCCTATTCTAGATCTGGCCATGAGTGAAACTGACTTCACCGTGGTGTCATAGTCAACACAAAACAGTTGTGACAAAATGTATTAGCCTACTTTCACTATTGACTGATATAAGGGGTTAACATCGAAAACCTTGCCTCACAACATAGCACTTACATAACACGTACCCCAATAATGTTCAAATGACTGAATAAAAATCCTAAGGATATCAACATTGTGAAAACCTGTATTCACCCCCACACACTACTCAACAATTCTGAATAAGAACGTTAATCATACAATTGGGGTACTCAGAATGAAACTTTAAATTCACAAATAAAAACAAAATGTGGTGGAATTCCACCCAAGTTGATCAGGGTATATGGGAATGCTATGGGGAGAAATCAGGAAACAGTGTCATAGTTTTCCAGAACTTGAACGGAAGTGTGCGTGCTGTACCTCAGTCTGAAGCACCCACTGTTAGCATAGCTTAGCATAGTTCATTGAGGTGAGCAGTTCCAACTAGCCTATAGAACCCAAAAGTGATAAAAGAACTCCAACATTTTCCCATTTACATGGAGAACTCGATTTATCTGTAAGGGTGATTCCCACCTGAGTGCACATCGTAACTGAGGGGAGTGGGTAGGGATTGGTTTCAGAAAGGGCCAGTGTGAATGTTTGTATCACATTTGAAATTATGTCAGGGATTTTTAGAGGTTTATTCACCACAATGGGATGTACATAAGGTCACAGTGACCTTGACCTTTGACTATCAAAATCTTACAAGTTATTATTTGAGTCCAAGTGACTGTTTCTAGCCCTGAGATATGTTGGAGATATCACATTTGCAAAAATTAGACCTACGGGTATACTGGTGTATGTCACCCGATGATGTCATGTTGAGCTACCTTAAGAAATATATTACACTCAGAACATTAAAGGAACCATATGTAAGAAATGTATTTCAATTAATCATAAAATGGCCCTGATATGTCACTAGACATTAAGAAATCATGTTAATTTTTAAATACTTATATCACTGACAACTGTAGTCCGGCCAGGATATTGCCATTTAAAAAGTGAAGTTGCAGCCCTCAACTGATGTTGATGTTGTGTTTTGTCATGTCATGTTGTGTTTTGGCCTGATGCGCCACCCTCCACCTATCTACTAATCACATAGTCAGTAGTGTTTCGGCATCCGGGTTGGCAACCTTGGAGGAGGAGGGGAAACACCGCTCTACAGAAATTTGAAAGTGATTGCAGTACCAGTTTTGGCCACAATCTTACATATGGTTCCTTTAAATGTAGCTTGGATTTGATCAGTAGACATGATTGATGATAATATATCTCCATTTATCATCGAAGTAGATATGTATTTGAAATCACTGGCTGGATCACAGTATTTAGGCGGTTACCACAAAAAAAAAATAATAAAAAGGCAGAGCATTTTTCTTTTGATTTATAAAGTCCACAGATGGCCCTTTCATGTGCAGAAAGAATTTTGAAAAAAGGAGGTTGCTCATCGGAGATATTCAGGTCTGAAAATTGCTATTTTTGGGGTATTCGCCAAAAGGCATGTGACATAGTGGATACGTGTAGTCCTGGACTGACGCCAGTCACACCTTACACCTTGTAACTCCAGTTTTAAACTAACCTTGGATGCACCTTTGATGGCATGGATTGTTACTTTGCTGAGTTTAAATCTGACAGCAGGAGGGATGTCAACATTTTATGCAATTTTGGGCCTTTTTTTTTTTTAGGTTTTTTGGCCTAAAACAAGGACAGGGGCTTAACTCCCCCTGGGTTGTTTCAAATTTTGTACTATTTTAATCAATAAGTTTAAGTTTCATCAAAATCGGTGACGTAGCATGTATCACCCCCGTCTGGTCCTCTCATGGACACACTCTTAAGTGTAAAATAGCAAACTTGTCCTTTAAAGCAGACCCACAGGGGCATCAAAACTGAAACTGAAAGTAACTCCCCACTGCCCCATGGGTCTGCTTTAAGCTGCCTGTCCATAACTTGGCCCATGGGTCTGCTTTAAGCTGCCAGTCCATAACTTGGCCCATGGATCTGCTTTAAGCTGCCTGTCCATAACTTGGCCCATGGATCTGCTTTAAGCTGCCTGTCCATAACTTGGCCCATGTTGTCCCAAATTGTCTCATTCTTTTTCCTATGTGCTGCATGTGATGAGCTTGAACAACAGGTCAATTTACACTGAACTTACACTTTAAGGCTACATTGACAAAATCTTAACCATGAGCTGTATATTTTCTGATTCTAATATTTACAGATATCTAGGAGATGTAAGCACAGCTCAGTTTTAAGAAATGTTTTAAAGCCCAGAGTGTTCGGTAAGGTCTGCTGTTTATTCTAATTATCACAGCAAATAGCAGCTAGCTAGCACCGTTTAAAAGCTGAGAAAAGGTTCTTTCATGTGACATCTGTATGATGAATACTTCTCGAGGAGTTCCACAGAGAAGAATGGGTGAATCTGGACGCACTTCATGTGCCTATTGTAGTGTCAAAAAGTGAAGCGCTGCACCATGCTGCGGGGAGACTGCGGCTCACTGGTAGTTCATACTGTAGGTCACTTCAAATCAGGCTAGCCTACTGCACATTATATGATCTGTACGAGACACTTTCTTACTTTTAACCATCAGGGCCGATGAAAATTCCACTGTATCTGACTGTATATTTGGGGTATGCTAGCTCCATTTGCAGCACTATTTGTACCAAAAAACAAAGTTTCTGGCATTTCTATGCTTGAACTAGCAGATCATTTCATGACTTACTGTACACTTTGTTTCTTGAAATAGCTGCTGATGTCCTATACCCTTCTTTCCTGGCCCGACCCAACCAACCTGAATACTGGTGGGGACATTTCAGACGTAATTTGACATTGGTGTGGACACGTCCTTCGGTCCCCAGACAAATCTACGCCCATGGCAGTAGTTGAAACACATCACCCTCTTGATAGAACCCAGGGCCACTTCCTGGATGAGGAGCTGCAGGTGGTGGGAGCACAGGCTGGCTATACTGATTGGAGCGCTTTCTTGATGGCTGAGTGCCATTGCTAGAGGCCTGTGCCAAGCTGCAGGGTAAAAGGGGATTTCCTTGTGCATTCATCAGACACAGACTGAGGCTTACTGGAAGGATATGTCTGGCACCAAAGTCAGGGAAACAGGAATGTCTTACAGATACAGAGGAATCAGGAAGTACATTTCTGAAATAGTTTTTGTCAGTAGCTGTGTTTCCATTACAGCTTTGCACAAAATAAAGTGATATTTGTTGAAAACAAAGCACAATTGTGAATGGTCAATGTTTCCATTAAGTGATGCAATGTGATTAAATATGAGATCTACCTTTTCTACCTTTTCTCGAGACCATTATATCAACAATGTCATGTGACTGACCTGGAGGCTGTCCCGCATATAATGCGTTCAGGGACATGCCTCTTCCTCATTGCCTTTCTCGCCTCAATTCTGAGACCGGAGAGTATGATTTCATTAGAAGCCAGAAATCCACCACGTTATCGTGCAGGTGCCTTTGGTCCCTGAGGATTCAAACTGGTTTTCACTTTGACAGGCGTTTACTTTCGCCTTCACGGTAGAACGTTACCGGCGGCTTGTTGAATGCAAGTGTAGCCAGTTTAATTGTTGACACCTGTTGTGTTTCTCTCTGCGCTTTTTGATCATACAAGTTATAAATCAACAGTATATGGGAAAAGATGTTATCCTGTCTAAGCAGTGCGTTCGCGCACAGTTAGTCTTTCTGTTCCTCCAGCCTAAACGGCGTGGTTTTTTTTTGTTTTTTTTTTTTCCAAAGTCAAAGTCTGCTTTATTGTCAATTTCTTCACATGTCAAGACATACAAAGAGATTGAAATTGCGTTTCCTACTATCCCACGGTGGAGACAAGACATATTTTACCAATTAGGTCCACAGACAAACATAACATTCAAATAAACAATATAAAAAGTAAAAATAACAAGGCACATACAATGAAGAAATAAGAGCAGCAAAATTTGGTAGAAATTGTGCAATTGTGCATACAGTAGACAGTCAATATAATAGTGCAAAAGTCAGGCCAATAAATGGCTGAGGTAGTTTTTGTTTGACCTAAAGCATGCAAGTGGCATAGTGGTGCAAGTTATGTAAGAGCAGCAGAAGTGTGTTCAGAAGTGTTCAGGACAACAGGACAACAACAACAGGTTGCAAGTGTGCAAGTGTACAAGTGGAGTAGTGCAAGTGGAGTAGTGCAAGGCAGCCATTTTGGGTCTAAAAAGTCCAGGATGTTATGTAGCTGAGGGGGGAGAGGGGGAGAGAGTTCAGCATCCCAACAGCCCGGTGTATGAAGCCAGTGAGTCTGGTGGTGCGGGAGGTTTCTGGGTACCTCCCCCAGGGCAGTAGATCAAACAAATTGTGAGCGGGGTGACTTGCATCACCACAATTGTGGGCTTTGCAGGTGAGGTGGGAGGTGTAAATGTCCTTCAGGGAGGGGGGGAGTGAAGCACCAATAATCCTTCCAGCTGTGTTCACTATGCTGCAGGGCTTTCCTGTTGTATTCAGTGCAGCTTCCGCCCCCACACAGCGATACAGCTGGAGAGGATGCTCTCAATGGTGCCTCGGTAGAATGTGGTCATGATGGCTGGTGGAGCACTTGCTCGCCTGAGTTTCCTCAGGAAGTACAGGCGGCGCTGAGCTTCGCCAGTGATGCAGTGTTGGTGGTCCAGGAGAGGTCTTCACTGATGTGCACCCCCAGGAATTTGGTGCTGCTCACTCTCCGCCACCACCGTCGATGGTCAGTGGCAGGTGTTGGGTGTGACCTCTACGGAAGTCAACAACAATCTCCTTGGTCTTGCTGGACGCTCAGCAGGAGGTTGTTGTCCCTGCACCACGCGGTCAGAAGGTCCACTCTCCAACCTGTATTGAGTCTCTCAGCCCTTGGTGATGAGACCCACCAGAGTTGTGTCATCCAACAAATTTCACTATGTGGTTGTTGCTGTAGGTTGCAGTGCAGTCAGTCATCGCCAGCAGGGTGAAGAGCAGCGGGACTGAGCACGCAGAGCCTTGAGGAGCCCCTGCTCAGTGTGATGCTGCTTGAGATATTGTTGCCAACACGTACTACTTGAGGCCTCTGACAGAGGAATTCCAGTAGCCAGTTGCAGAGGTAGGTACTGAGTCCCAGTTTGTCAAGTTTGCAGATGAGTTGTTGTGGTATTATGGTGTTGGAATGCAGAACTGAAGTCTATAAACAGCAATCTCACATATGAGTCTCTTTTTTCCAGGTGGGTGAGGGCTGGGTGGAGGGGCAGAGCAGATTGCATCCTCTGTGGACCGTTTGGCTCGGTATGCAAACTGGAAGGGGTCCAGGGTGGGGGAGAATGGATTTGATGTGTGACATGACAAGCCGCTTCAAAGCACTTCATGATGATGGGTGTCAGTGCCATGGGGCGGAAATCATTGAAGCAGGATGGAGCAGTTTTCTTTGGCACAGGTATGATGGTGGCAGCTTTGAAATATGATGGGACGATGGCTTGCTTCAGGGAAGTGTTACAGATGTCTGTGAAGACATCCTTAAGCTCCTCAGCGCAGTCCTTCAGCCCCGACCTGGGATGTTGTCTGGGCCTGCTGCCTTTACTGGTGTTGATAGCAGCAAGTGTCCTCTTCACGCTGTCGGCAGAGGCACAGGGGCTGCTCGTGTGGGAGGGGAGGGTCTTCTGGGGCAAGTGCTGTTTTGTTTCAAAGCGAGCAAAGAAACAGTTCAGATTGTTGAGCAGCAGGGGATGTTGCTCTTTTGCTTCCTTTGATGCCACGGGACAGGTTGGCTCTCGCTGTTCTCATGCCAGCTTCATCCCAGCTCTGTAGGCTTTGTCTCTGGCCCTCAGCAGCCTGAGGACATCCCCTGTCAGCCATGGCTTCCAGTTAGCCCGTGCTGATGATGTCTTTTGTGTGGGTCACATCATCAATGCACTTTGTGATGTAAGAGGTTACAGTGTCTGTATACTCCTCTATGTCTGTCTGATTGTTGTAAGTGGCTGCCTGCTTAAACATTTCCCAGAGGCTCCCTCAGGCCACACTTTTACCTGCTTGCGAACCGGTTTGTTTGCTTTCACTCTTTGTCTGTATGCGGGCATTAGCATAACAGTGATATGGTCAGATGGTCAGAAAGTCCAATGTGGGGGAGGGGGGTGGCTTTGTATGCTCCTTTGTGTGTAGTGTAGACCAGGTCCAGGATGTTGTCTCCTCTTGTTGGAAAATCAACATGCTGGTGTAGCTTTGGAAAAACAGTTTTAAGGTCTGCATGGTTAAAATCTCCAGCAAAGATGGTGAAACCGTCTGGGTGTGCCATCTGTTGTTCACTGACAGCCTGGTACAGTTCACTAAGAGCCGTGTTCCTATCGCTGTTGTTGTTGATAGGCGGGATGTATACTGTGACTAGCAGAATCGCAGTAATTTCCCTTGGCAGGTAAAAGGACCTGCACTTTATGATCATAAACTCCGCCAGTGGTGAGCAGTGTTTGCATACTACTACAGTGTCCCGGCACCATTCGTCACGGATGTAAACACAGATTCCTCCTCCTGTGATTTTCCACCCCTTTACAATGGTCCAGTCTGCTTTCGATAGCATGCTAGCTGCTCCAGTTGTACAGCAGAGTCCGGAATGTTGTCATTTAACCAAGTCTCAGTGAAGACGAGCACACAGCAGTTACTTACTGTCCGGTTCGTTGATCTCAGCAGTCGTATGTGATCCATTTTGTTGTCCAGTGATCGTACATTTGCCAGGAGAATGGATGGGCCCATGGCTGGGCGAGTTAGGCTGGCCGCTAGCCTGGCCCGGACGCCTCAGCTTGCCCCTCTTCTGCTTCCCTCGCACCGCTTCCGGCCAGCTTTCTTTCCGGGGGAGGTAGCAGGCGAGTCGGTGTTATTTGCAGGCCGGAGGAGTCCGAGTTCCTTTAGCGTCTCTGTTGCAAAGTTCAGAACGCTGCAAAACTTGCTTTGTGTTCACATGCAGTATGAGAAAAGTTGTTTTGTCTAAGCAGTGCATTCGGTGCACAGTGAGTCTTTTCGGTTTGCTGGCCTAAACAGCGCATTTGTCGCGCAGTGGGTATACAGCTTGTTTTTCTGTCTGAGTAATGTGTTCACACATAGTAAGGATGCAGTGGAAGAAAAGTTTAAAAATATTTAAGCTTCTATAACACACAATGCTCTCCTTAGTTGCTTAAATGGCCTTAAATTAAAAAAAAAAAAAAAAAAAGCCTAAAAGCGGTGCATTGTGCACAGTGAGTCTTTCTGCTCATCCAGCCTAAACGGCGGTGTTCACAGGCAGTAGGAGGAAAGCTGTCCCCCTGCCTTAGCAGTTGGGTTGCAGCTTGTCTTCGGTTCTAGTCTGCTAACCTTAACATTTCCCAGTTTAAGCAGTGCGTTCGCGCACGGTAAGCCTTTTTGGTCCGGCGGCCTGAACCGTGGGCTCAAATACAGCAGGAGTAAAGAAAGCAGTGTGTGTTGCGTAAGTCTTTTTGTTTACTGGGCAGTATGTATCACTGTCTGAGCAGTGTGTTCACAAGCATTGTAAGTCTCTCAGTTTACTGGCCTATCACGGCGTGTTGGCGTGGTGGGTTCGCGGCTTGTCTTTCATTCTAGTCGGCTAACCTTAACATTTCCCTATTTAAGCAGTGCGTTCGCGCACGATAAGCCTTTTTGGTCCTGCGGCCTAAACGGCCTTTTCAAATGCAGCAGGAGTAGCTAGAGCTGTGTGTTCGCGCATAGTAAGTCTCTCTGTTTACTAGCCTAAACAGGGCGTTTAGACGCAGTGGGGATGTTTGTCTGCCTTGGCAGTGTGTTCACGCATGGTGAGTGTTTCTGTTTTCTCAGCCTAAATGGTGTGCAGGCCAAGTGTTCACATGTAGTGGGAAATCTTTGTTCTCCTGTCTAGCAGTACGTCAGCGTACTGAGAGTCTTTCTGTTCTCCCATCCTAAATGGTGCGTTTACATGCAGTAGAAGAAGTTTGTTCTCCAGTTTAGTGTGTTCCTGCACAGTGAGTCATTTGGCTCTGCCGGCCTAGACAGTGTGTTCACATGTGATGGGAGAAGATTCACTTTACTTCGTTTTCCAGCATTAGGGCCCAAGCACCGGAGGTGCAAAGCCCTTTTGTATGGTTAAATTACTATCTCCCTTAACTGTTGTGCGCAACTGGTGAGATTGTTGCTATATTCCCCTCGCACATCCGTTTGCAGGAGTGGATGTCTATTGCCCCTTTGTATGTTCACATACAAGAGTGGAGGTGTGTGTGATGTAATTGTAATTGTAACTGTTCATATTTTTCCGTCAGGGTCTATACCCCTCCCCCCTTTACACTGTGCGCAGCTGTTAAATTGGTTGCTATGTTCCCCTCATACGTTCTTGTGAGTGGAGGTGGTATTTCTCTAGTGTATGTACACATACATGAGTGGTGAGTTTATTTAACTTTGAGTTTACAATCTTTTAAAATGGTTAATTTTGACATGGGATTAGCCGGGATAGATAGATAGATAGATAGATAGATAGATACTTTATTGATGATCCCCAGGGGAAATTCAAGGTCTCAGCAGCAGCATACATACATCACAAACACATTCTTTAACAGCAGAAAGAGTAATTAAAGTATATAATATAAAAACACAACTAAGCAGTAAGGACAGTAGAAGATAAAGAATATGCTAAATATACTAAAATACAAATTATAGTCAACAGTGCAACAATGCAGAAATAAAGTAAAGTCTATATATCTATATATTTAACTATTTAAGAAATGTATAAGTGTGGCCACAGTTCGGCTGTGGCATGGAGGGGGTTATGCATATGTGCTGATGTGCTAATATAACCGCATAAACAGTGAGGCATAAAGACAGTGGTACAAGTGGCTAGTGGACAGACAGTACCAAAACATGGAGGGTGAAGAGGCAGACAGACTATGCAGAGAAGTCTATCTCTCCTCTTCCCTTAAGTGAGGCATTGAACAGTTCAATGGCCCTGGGGACAAATTACTTTCTCAGTCTGTCAGTTGTGCAAGGCAGTGGCAGAAGTCTCCAGCTGATCAGGCTCTTCTGCCTAACAATAGTGCTGTGGAGTGGGTGACACTCATTCTCCAAGATGTTGATCCAGTTTGTTCAGGGTCCTTTTGTCAGATAGTGAAGTGATGCACTCCAGTTCAGCTCCAACTACAGAGCCAGCTTTCCTTACCAGCCTGTCAATTACGGCCCACATCCTTCTTCCTTGTGCTTCCTCCCCAGCATACTACTGCATAGAAGGGACGCTGGCAACAACAGACTGGTAGAACATCCTGAGGAGCTTACTGCACACATTGAAGGACCGCAGCCTCCTCAGGAAGTACAGCCTGCTCTGCCCTTTCTTGTAGAGTCGTCAGTGTTGGCTGACCAGTCCAGTTTATTGTCCAGGTGGAGACCCAGATACTTGTAGATGCTAACCACCTCCACATTGACCCCATCAATGTGGACTGGTAGCAGAGTGGGCTTAGACCTGCCGAAATCCACCACCATCTCCTTGGTCTTTGAAGTGTTAACCCTTTAGGCGCCAGAGGTTTTTTTCCGAAACGATCAATTTTGACATCTTCATTTCAAAAGGCTATATCTTAAAAGTGATAAGAGATAGAGACTTTCTGTAAATTAGAAAATATTAAGGATGACCCAAAGTTTATGTAGAGATCAAATGTTTATATCTAATTTGCATATTATGACGTCATATGGTGGCAGCCATCTTGGATTATAGAATGTTCATGAAAAGTTGCATGTTTGAATGATAAAATGCACCACTTCTTCCCCCCCAAAATGTCCCTCACCTTCTGTATGCTATATTGCACAATACTGAATGCTCAGGTAAATAGTAAGTAGTGAACAAACTGTGTAAATCATTACTAATAAATGGCAGAAACAAACCAAATGCATGTAGCGGTAGACTGGCCTTTTGCTGTAGAGATTTTCCATTTACTACATACAGTAGGCACTCTGATTCCATGTATGGGGCACATATATATTATTCAGATGACACACAAACACAAGTAGACAAGACCTGTTTAGTTCAAAGCTCATTTGCCACGGCAAGGCACAGATCAGGAGTGAGATGATGAGACAAGACAAAAGACAATGTCAGTATTTTTTTTTTTTTTGTTGTTTTTGTTGATGTTTTTTTTTTTTTTTCTTAGCTGACAAAGACACACACATCACAAGGACATGAACACACAAAAAGGAACAC
Source organism: Alosa alosa (assembly GCF_017589495.1). NCBI lineage: Eukaryota > Metazoa > Chordata > Actinopteri > Clupeiformes > Clupeidae > Alosa > Alosa alosa. The sequence continues at coordinate 30,053 of NW_025962577.1, forward strand.
ATAGTGTATGTCCTAAATGATCAGGGAAATAGATAGCAAATCAACAGTGTAAATCATTACTAATAAATGGCTGACATTTTTTTTTTTTTTTGTAGCAGGCCTTTTGTTGTAGAGATAATGACTCCCTATCCCTATCCATACAGGGCCGGCATTCCCATCATCTTGTGATAGACTATGCATGACCTAATGTGTGTGTGTGGGGAGGGGAGAGGGAGAGGCGATGTCACCACTTCCACCATCGCGAGCAGCATGGCCAGATCTGCCTCGTCTTGCCAGTGGAAGAATTTGCGCCTTCTTCGGACTAGAAGCTACTGTGATTCTCATTGCGACTCCCCACACTGCCACTATGTTCCCCCTAACTGTCCTATGAGCACCGACCTCGTCTAACATACCCAGTGGCATTAGACAAAGGCTCCACCACGTTACCGTCGCCCTTGATTGTGGAGAGGCACCGCACGTTCAGAAGACAGAAGCTAAGCTATGGATATTAACCTCAGCCTCGTTAAGCCACACCACTAACACCCTGCTAACTTCCTGATGAACCTCGAACCCGTGAAACATTATTCCCACCAGTGACATTGGGCAAGCGATTCCAGCGTTTGTGCTTGGTGTAAAGCTAAACTATGGAGTAAACTCTCACTTTGTCCAGCTGCATCATTGCAAGGCAGGGACACATCTGAAACCTCACTAAGCGAATCACCCGTCATTTTTCTGAAGGCAGATATTCCCCTTCAGAATCAGGGTCCTTGAATAGAAGACCCAACACTTCATTTCAGGTAAACTTTTTTTGATGGCATTAGGCGATAATCTAAAATGCAAATGCTACGCTGGCGTTGACAATATAAGCTCTGATAAAGTAGCTCACCGCACACTAGCTCGGTGTTGCACACACTGATTCACTGCAGCTGTAGCGAAAGTTTTTTTAAAGCATGACTTTTTCCGACTCAGGGATGGCGTGTGACATGTCTGCCATCTAGTGGAGTGGAAATTCCGAGCGAAATATGACACCCTATTTGACTAAATCGGCCGTTTATTCAATTACCGCATCTTGTAAACTAAAATCGACTGTGGCGCCTAGAGGGTTAAGTTGAAGATGATTGAGTTTGCACCATTGCACAAAGTCCTCCACCAGGCTCCTGTACTCCTCCTCCTGCCCGTTCCTGATACATCCCACAATTGCAGTATCATCAGAAAACTTCTGCATGTGGCATGACTTCGGTGTTGTAGCAGAAGTCAGATGTGTACAGGGTGAACAGGACTGGAGAGCACAGTTCCTGTGGCGGCTCGGTGCTGCAGACCACAGTGTCAGAGAGACAGTTCACTTTTCCCCTTGTCCAGGTGGGAATGTGTCCTGTGTAGAAGATAAGTGATGGCATCGTCCACGCCCACTTTCTCCTGGTAAGCAAACTGTAACGGGTCTAGTGCATGGCGTGCCTGGGGTCTGAGCATGCCTAAGACCAATCGCTCCATTGTCTTCATCACATGTGATGTAAGGCGACAGGTCTGTAGTCATTAAGCTCACTAGGGTGTGGCTTCTTAGGGACAGGGGAGACATGATGTCTTCCACAGTGTTGGGAACTTGTCCAAGGCGTGGCTCAAATTGAAGATGTGCTTCAGTGGCTCCCCAGTTCAGCAGCACAGGCCTTGAGTAGCCTTGGGCACAGTCTGTCAGGCCAGCTGCTTTATTGCTGCGCAATTTCTTAAGTTGGACTGTCACTTGATCTTTTGTAATGGTGAGGGTGTAAGGGTAGGGGAGGGAGGGGTGCATCTGGGATCTGTGTGTCTGATGGCTGTTGACTGAGGTCGTTGTCACCTCATTGTTCATGATAGCCATGTGGGGAAGGGGTGCAAAATCCAGTGATGGTGGGGGATCACGATAGCCTGTGATGATGGAGGTGAGTGTTGCGTTGGTATTGAGAGGGTGTGAGGGTGGGGGCTGGGGGATGGTGGACAGACCACCGCCATTGGAGCTGGAGCAGGGCAGTCAAACCTGTTGTAGAAGTGGTTCAGCTGGTTCACCCTGTCCAGGTCCCCCTCCACAGAGCTGCTGTTCTTTTCAGGCCAGTGATAACCTTCATGCAGTCCCATGTCTCCTTCAAGTTGTTTTCCTGCAGCTTCTGTTCCACCTTTTTTCTGTAATCCTCCTTAGCTTCCTTCATCTTGAATTTGAGTTCCCCTTGCACGCACCTTCTTCAGGCCAGTGATAACCTTCATGCAGTCCCATGTCTCCTTCAAGTTGTTTTCCTGCAGCTTCTGTTCCACCTTTTTTTTCTGTAATCCTCCTTAGCTTCCTTCATCTTGAATTTGAGTTCCCCTTTCCAGCGCCTCCAGCTCTGCCATGTCCCCTCTCTGAGCATATCTTTTCCTGTTGAAGGGTCTTGACATTGCTGGTTATCAAAGGCTTGTTGTTGGGAAAGCAGCGACCCAGTTCTGGTGGGAACAACAATGTCCATGCAAAGTTCAGGTAGTCAGTTGTGCACTGTGTGACCTCCTCCAAGTCCCTCTCCATTCTGTAACACACTCCAGTCAGTACACTCGAAGCAGTCTCTCAGAGCCTCATCCACATCGGTGTCCACTTCCTGAAGATGTGCGTGTGGGAACTGGTAGCCTCTGTACTTTGGGCTTGTACATTGGCTGGTGATGAATGAGGTTGTGGTCTGACTTTCCCAGTGGGGGAGGGTTTGCACTGTATGCATCCCTCACATTTGCATACATGAGGTCTATTGTCCTGTTTTTCCTTGTAGGGCAGTCAACATACTGGTAAAAATTGAGTGAGTGAGTGTGGAATCCAGTGTTATGTGATTGAAGTCGCCAGAGATCACAAAAAGGCGTCAGTGTGTTGGGTTTAAAAGCCTTGCGATTGTGGAGTGGATGGCGTCACCGCGCTGTATCGGGAAGAGCTTCGAGGTGGAACGTAAACACAGACAACAATTGCGTCGCGAGAACTCCCTCGGCATGTAGTACGGATGGGAGACTAACCGCTAATAACTCCACATCCTTACAGCATACAGTCTCCTTTACTGTTACATGTCCGGGATTGCACCATCTATTGTTAATGTACAGCACCAGTCCGCCTCCCTTTTCTTTTTGCCAGAAAGTTTACAGTATTTGTCCAAAGCGAGCTACACTGAAGCCAGGCAGCTCAGCGTTAGAAGTGGGGATATGGCTTGTTATCTCCGTAAAAAACATAACAAACTACATTCCCTGTACAACTTCTGGTTTCTTACCAGGGCATCCAGTTAGGTCAGTCTTATTGGCCAGTGAGTTCCGTTTCCCATCTGTCCCGATGGAACTGAGGGCTTGTATCTCCACTTCTTCTCCCGGCCTTCGTCTTCACTTTTACTCTCAGCTTTGCAACCCTAGAAAGCACCACAGTTCCTCTGGAATGTTGTGCGAACACAGCCAGCATTCGTCGTAGTCGCGATCAGCTGGTTCCTTATTACACAAGCTTGCTGTCGCTGGAGCGTTATAATATGTCATTATCCATAGGATAGAATAAAAACACTCCTCAAAGTGTGTAATCAAAAAGTTGCGAAGTAAAAAGTAAACAAAAGTAGAACAAAGGCGTAGAAACAAACACTAAGACACGGAGACTGCTGAGTAGGTTGCCACACCTGACGGCGCCGGAACCGGAAAGGGTTGACGAGGTGCAAGTTCTGGTGTTCATCCAAACGCCAATGTTAGCTGTAATCAATGCAACAGGAAATAACTCATTTAAACACACGAGATGTGTGGTCTTATGATGACATGAAGTCGCATGACTGCGTGACAATCACACAATGACAAAGTCACATGACCGCTGAAAAGAAGTCGCACGATGACATAAAGTCACATGACCGCCGGAAAGAAGTCACACAATGACAGTCACGTGGCTGCTGGGATGTAATCCATGTGGGATTAAATTTATAATATTTTAATGTTACACTTAATACTCTAACATTAATACTCTAACATTATCTCCGTAACCTATGTTCTTGTGGGCCAGTGACTCAGTGTCAAATTACTGTGTGCAGCTGGGCTAGGTTATGTTTGGAACCATTCACAGCAATAGAGCAGTGGTAAAAGGGTTCTGTTACCGTCTGACAATACTATGGCACCAAATACTTGTCCCATTTGCGGCACAATCATGGACAGAAAGGAAGTGTTAACCATATTTGGGCAAAGTGCATCTCACAGAAGATGTGGAATGCCCATGTCCGGCTGGTATCGACCATTTGAGGAGTGTGGTCTGGCCTGGTTGAACATCCCCATGCAGTGACTGTTCCTCCTCCCACCTATGATGGAGAGCAGGACAGTATCCATGATCATCACTCACTCAGACAGCATTGTGTGCACTTCTATAGGTATAGGAGGAAAGGAGCCATAGAGGGCCGTAGCTTAATCCCCTCCTCTAGGCAATTAGTAGGGGAAGAGGACATGCAGTTAAAGATTCCGGCCTCTATTTGGGACCTGATTGACTGAGTGACTGAGGGGACGCTCACTCCCAAGGGCCAGGTCCATCCATGGCAGGTTAGGCAGCAGGAACTTTCCCTGTCCACCTGCCACCTTTCCAGGAACCACATATGGCTGATACAGAGTCCATATTCCTCTGTACACTGGCTCTCCTAGTGAGAAGAGACGCCGGATGTAACTGGGTTTTTGCTTAACTTTGGTTCCTTCCAGCTTCAGAGCTCTGGGTCTGCTAGTTACATTGTGTATAGTGAAGCCTGGGCTGAGTCTGCTAGTTACATTGTGTATAGTGAAGCCTGGGCTGAGACTGCTTTGGCGGTTTTGTTAGCAGCTATCAGAAAGTTTGGTAGCGCTAGTGGTCCAGACACCAAGAACTTGTTGGATGCTGCTGTCTACCCATTCCTAACTCACTCGTGATATTGGAATGGCCATGTCCTCATATTGACTAGGAGGCTTGTCTGGCTGGCCCAGCTCTTTGGCCACCACGTTGCCGCTCCCCCACCCATTGGAGTTTCCAATTTCGGCCTCCATCTTGTTTTAGGGTCCCTATAACAGTAAGGGGCCTCAGTCCAGGTAAATGCTTTGACAGAGGAAATAGCAACGCCATTTCAGAGGGGCGCCATTGTCACAGTAAAGTCTAAGCGAACAGCAGGCTGTCTTTTACTCAGCACATTTCCTTGTTTCCAAAACGGGAGGGGCGGGCTCAGCCTTTCTTAGTCCTCCGGCGCTTCAACACGTACATCAAATCTTACCCGTCAAAATACTAAGGAAATGGTTCACCACTACCAACTTGCAATACACTTTTTGGGTACAGGTCATGTAGTACACAGACACTGTGTTGTACCATGTTCAGTCCCTCAGCTAAAACTCAACTGAAGGAAAGAAACCTTCAACCAATTCAGGAGGCAGTCTTTCAGGGCTCCACCTGAACCCACTCTCAATGAGGCCACACCCCACCCCTAAAGGATAGCAAGAATTCTGGCAGTCCTACATGACATTTGCCTCAGCAAACATTAGATTCGATTGGCTTTTAGAGAATCCAGGGGATGATCTCTGCAGCAGTGATGGTGTTCCCACACAGTCTCTTCAGAGCCAGATCTCTGCAGCACTGGCTGACTGCCTCAAACTGGCGTTCATGGGAAAAACAGGCATGTTAAGATTCCACATGTGATGGTCATGTCTGCAAGCTCTGCCCCCATGACTGGGCAGCAGGATGTGTGTACAAGAACTTGGGCAGTCTAGTACATTTGTGTCAATAGATACCTCCCAGACAGGCTGGGGAGCAGTTTGGGAGGGCAGAACCGTGAGCGGTCTCTGTGAGCCCCCATGGAACATGGGGCACATCGGTCTTCTGGAGCTGGGGCCAGTGCATTTCACCCTGAGGGCTCTCTTCTATTGTATACAGGGCAAGCATGTCTTTGTGCGGACAGACAGCTCTGCTGCTATGTACCATATCAACCACAAAGCGGGCTTAAGGGCTCAGCGTGGATGCTAAGCTACTCAGAAACCTCGGCTGTGGACATTTCCATTTCTGGCCTCACTCAAAGCAGTGCCAGAAGCTCGGAATCTCGAATTCCAGTCAAGCTGTCATCTGGTCCGGCTATCCTCAGCCCTTCTCAGGGTTAAAACTGGCTGTAACTGAGCCCATGAGTATTGCCAAGCATTTCCAGCAGAGATGGGAATTGTTCTCCTCATGGTGGCAGGGCCTGGAGTTAGATCCAGTGACATCCAATGCTTGGTGCTACACTTTCTTCACTCCCTTTGGGATGTGGGAAGAGCAGCTGATCCAGTATCCTGTAAGTCTATGCCTTGGTGTCCCATGACACTGTAGAAGGTTTGTCTGTTGGAGAAGACCCTATGGGGTCGCAGTTCCTGAAAAAGCTGACTACCTGCATCCAGGCAGATTTTCGAGAGCTCAATCCTGCAACCTCCTGGGTGGTGAGGTGGACCCCTGGGGCATCAAGTTTGTGTTGCATAAAACTGCATCTTTGGCCACATGTTCTGCCAAGATGGCAAGTAGAGGTCTGCACTCCCACGGTAGACCCTTGGTCCCGGCCTTAAAGAGTCTTGTAGGGACAACTTTTGAAAGCTCTTTGGGGGGGCGCAGCAGGATGAGAGAGGAGCTGCGTTACGGGTCTTGGGACAAACCGATGATTCACTGCACTCCCATAAATTAAATATGTGCGTAAAATTAAATATGGAAATTATTAAAGTAGTGTTCATAACTATAGTTCAGCTGGATGTTCTGTTAGGCAGCATTAAATAACATGGTTTAAGCATAACTGACGGATAGCAGGCCTAGGCTATAGCCTATATTGTCGTTTACGTGGGTTCAATTTGTTCCTGCTGCTCATTGTCAAAACTCAAAAATCGAAAGCATGACAGAGGAAGAGGGCACCAGACTAGGCCTAGCCTACTTCAGTTTGTTAGCCTACATTCAGAACCAAGAAACTGACATCTGGAGTCTTTCTCAGGTGTGTGTGCTCCTTTCGTGAGACAGAAAGAAAAGCTGAATAGGCTATCCCTCCTGCATGCGGGCTTTAGCGGGCGGGAGCGGGACATGATGTTCCAGATGCGGGCAGGAGCGGGACTAAAAATGACACATTAATGCGGGAGTGGGCAGGAGCGGGACAGGATATTGCGGGAGTGGGCAGGAGCGGGACTAAAAATGACACATTAATGCGGGAGCGGGCAGGAGCGGGACAGAATATTGCGGAGTGGGCGGGAGCGGGACTGAAAAATCAGTCCCGCGCAGACCTCTAATGGCAAGTGAGCTATGTGCACCCTCCATGAGTACTACATGCTTGAAGTGGAAACCATTATTCTTCCCTTAGGGGATGAACCCTCAGTCAGTTAACCATGTCATTGAACTGGAGCTATTTTGCCCTGAGCCAGCTTGCCAAGCTGAAGGGGCTCTTAATGCTCTATGCCCAGTCAAGGCATTGGGAGCTTGTGTTGATCACACGCGGGCTGCTGCGACAGGCGAATTACACACA